>NW_026961709.1:0-32815 GCF_963924245.1 Chroicocephalus ridibundus
CTGAGTGTCCTGGGGGCGGCGCGGGGGGTGCCAGGGGCTCCCCCTTATATTGGGGCTCCCCGAGTGGGGCCCCCCCCCTTTCCTGACCTTCTCAGGTGACCTCTGCCCTTTCGGCCGCCGAAAATAACCCCCCCCCGCCCCTCCCCTCCCCCCCCCCCCCCCCCCGCTTTTCCCCTCCCCCCCATTTACCCCCCCCCCCCCCGCCCGGTTTCGGGTGCCCCCCCCCCTTGCTGGGGGCGGGGCTTAGAGAGGGGGCGTGGTTTGTATTCACGAGGCTGTGGGCAGGGTCGCGTCCCGGTCGCCACGGCAACCGCCGCTGCGCGTTTCTATTGGCCGGCGGCGTGGAGGCCTCGCCCCCGCGGCAACCCGCCAATCGGTGCGGCGGCGCGCCTCCCTGCGCTCTGCCCGGCAACGCTCCTGCTCCGCCCTTCCCTATTGGCCGGCCGCTGCAGCCAATCAGGAGGCGCGGCGGCGAGCATGCGCGGTGCTCCTCCCCGTTGCCGTGGCGACGCGGCGGCCTGGGAGGGGGCGGTGCGTATGCAAATGTATGCAAATGAGGGGGAGGCGGGGACTGTGGGCATCCATGCGCTGTGGGGTACGGCCAGAGGCACGCCCCCTTTGAGGGTGAGATGCAAATGTATGCAAATTAGGCGGGTGGGGCCTGGCGGGGAGGGCTCAGGCCTCAGGGGAGGGTTTAGGCGTCAGGGGCGGGTTTAGGCCTGGGGGGGGGGCTGTGTGTTAGGCCTGGGGGGGGGGAAGACCCGACCCCGCCTCAGGCCCCGCCCTTTGAAGCCCCGCCCCCCAGCCCCGCCCCATGTGCCCCGCCCCGTCAGGCCCCGCCCCCCTCGGCCCCGGTTCCCATGGCCCCCCCCGGGGCGGCGCTGGCCGCCGGGCTCCTCTTCTTCCCCGGGCTCTTCCTGCTGGCCAAGGCCGCCCTCCGCCGGCTGCGCTGCCCCGAGCCCCACGCCGCGATCCTGGCCGCCAGGTACCGGGGGGACCGGGGAGGACCGGGATGGGGACGGGGGAGGGGGGGACAGGGAGGGGATGAGGACGGGGAGGGGGATGGGCGGGGACAGGGAGAGGGTTGGGGGGGGACAGGGACGGGGATGGGGAGGGAAAGGGATGGGGACAGGGATGGATGCGGCACAAGGGCAGGACAGGGACGGGGAGGGGACAGGGATGGATGGGGATGGGGGGGACAGGGAGGGCACAGCGACAGGGAGGGGACAGGGATGGATGTGGCACAAGGACAGAGCGCGGACAGGGAGGGGACAGGGCTGGGGACAGGGACAGTGTAGGGACAGGGACGGCTCAGGGACAGCGTGGAGACGCGGATGGATGTGGCACAAGGACGGGGGGGGACAGGGAGGGAAGGGGACACAGATGGGGACAGCGCTGGGAACAGGGATGGTGTGGGGACAGGGATGGATGTGGCACAAGGACAGGGAGGGGACAGGGAGGGCTGGAGGCTGGGGACAGTGTGGGGACAAGGACAGCACAGGGAGGGGGACAGGGACGGGGACGGCATGGGGACAGGGATGGAGGCAGGGATGGCGTGGGGACAAGGACAACCTGGGGACAGGGATTAGCGCGGCACATGGGCAGTGACGGCGACAGCGCGGGGACGGGGACAAGGACGGCTTAGCGACAGGGACAGAGGTGGCACGGGGTGGGGACGGCACGGTGGGGACGGGGACGGGGCCTTCACGTCCCCTCTGTTGTCGTCCCCCTCCCCGTGTCCCCATGTGTCCTCCCGCCGTGTCCCCATGTGTCCGTCCGTGTCCCCCCGCCCCCCCCCTCCGTGTCCCCAGGCTGGTGTCGTCGGTGCAGGCGGTGATGGCCTCCACGGCCGGCTACATCATCTCCTCCTCCTGCCACCACGTCATCGATGACCAGTGCGTCACGGGTGACACACACACCCCCCCCCGGCACCCATGGGTGCCCCCCGAGTCCCCCCCCGGCGGTTCGGTTCAGCACTGGACAGCGCCCGGACGCCCGCGTGCGCGGGGGGGGGGATTAGGCGGGAGCAGCTGCGCGGGGGCTCAGCCGGGATTAACCCGCGCTCCTGGGTCCCCTCCGGGGTGGGGGGGGGGAGGAGGGAGGAGGGGAGGGGAGGGGAGTGACATAGCCCCCCACCCCCGATGCCTGGGTCCCCCTAAGGGGGTGACATTGGGTCCCCGAACGCCTGGGTCCCCCGCGTTGGGGTCCCCAAGGTCACGTGGACACCCGGGTCCCCCCCGTTGGGGTCCCCACATGCCAGGGTTCCCCCAGGGGCGATGTCCCGGGGGTCCCCAGCCACCTGGGCCCCCCAAGTTCGGGTCCCCAAGCCCCTGGGTCCCTCCAATTGGGTGGCCCAAGGGTCCCTAAACCCCAAACTCCTGGGGCCCCCACACTGGGGTCCCCCAGGGTCCCCCAGACACCTGGGTTCCTCGAGGGGGTGCCACAGGGTTCCCCAGACGCCTGCGTCCCCTGATGTCACAGCCCCCTCCCCCCCAGGCACTGGCTAGCGGGGGCGTACCCCCAGTTCGCCGTCCCCTACTTCGTCTACGACGTCTACGCCATGTTCCTGTGTCACTGGCACCGAGGACGGGTGAAAGGACATGAGGTGGCACCTCCCCCGTCCCTGAGAGCGGCTGCTGGCGCCTACCTGCGCAAGGACCTCCTCATGGTGCTCCACCACGCCGCCATGGTGCTCGTCTGCTTCCCAGTGGCTGCCGTGAGTGGGGGCAGGGAAGCGGGGGCATCTGGGGACTCCTCAGGGAAACAGGGATATGCTGGGGACATGGGGTTGGCTCAGGGACCTGGGATGGAGTGACGTCACCTTGGGATGGATGTGGTTATGGAAGTCCACCATGCTGCCATGGTTCTCATCTGCTTCCCGGTGGCTGCCATGAATGGGGACGAGGACGTCGGGGCATTGGGGACACCTTGGAGACAAGGGAAAGGGTTGGGGACATGGAGTTGGCTAAGGAACATGGGAAGGAGGGGTGTCACCTTGGAATGGATGTGCTTATGGAAGTCCACCATAGCTCCATGGTGCTTAGTGACTTCCCCATGGCTGTGGGGATGGAGATGGGGACACTTGGGGACAATGGGATGGGTTGGGGACACTTGGGGACATGGGACAGATGGACATCCCATTGGCAGGGATGTGCTCATGGAGGCCCACCATGCCCGTGTGGTGCTTATTGTCTTCCCCATGGCCGTGGGGAGCAGGAATGAGGCTGGGATCTCCTTGGGGACACCTCACATCACCCTATTCCCTTGTGCCCCCCTCAATGTCCCTCTGTCCCCGCCGTGTTCCCCCAGCTGTGGCGCCAGGGGAAGGGTGACTTCTTCTTGGGGTGTCTCCTGATGGCCGAGCTCAGCACCCCCTTCGTCTGCCTCGGCAAGGTCCTCATCCTGGTGAGCCTGGGCTTCCCTGAGGGTGGTGGGGCCACCAACCCCTGGGGCTCCAGGAGGACGTCTTGGGTGGCCACGGGTCCTTCAAACCCCTGGGGCTCCCCCTATCAACATGGGGTGGCCATGGGTCCCCAGAACATCTCAAGTGGCCGTGGGTCCCTCAACCCCCGGGGTCTCCAACCTCTGCTGTCTCCAGGAAAGCATCTCACGTGTCCATGGGTCCCTCAACCCCATATCACCCCCTCCCCCACCTCCTGGACGCCTGGGTCCCCCCCTCACCCTTCTCTTCTCCCTCCCCCGCAGTACCAGCGCCAACACACGACTCTCCACAAGCTCAACGGGGTGGCCTTGCTGGTGACCTTCCTCCTCTGCCGCGTCCTCCTCTTCCCCTACCTCTACTGGGCCTACGGCCGCCAGCGGGGGCTGCCGCTGCTGCAGGTGCCAGGGGCGCTGCCCCCCACCTACAACGCCGCTGCCGCCGCCCTCCTGGCCCCACAGCTCTACTGGTTCGCGCTCATCTGCCGGGGAGCGTGGCGCCTCTTCCGCACCCCGCCCCCGCCCCCCCGCCAGCCCCCCTGAGCCCGCCCCCCACCCCCCCACCCCTCTGGAGATCTCGGGAGGGGGGGACGACTCACTGGGGGATCTATGGGGCATGCTGGGGGATGGTCCTGGGGTCCCTATGGGGCACCCTGGGGTGTCCTGGGGGCACCTTGGGGATCTGTGGGGCATCCTGGGGGGGGGAGGTGGTGTCCTGAGGTCCCTATGGGGCACCCTGATGTCCCCATGGGTCCCCCCCAGCCATGGCACCCCCAAGCAGCACCCATGGGTGCCCCCAGGGAGTGGCAGGGTGCCCAGGGCTGGAGCTGGGGCTGTCACCATCCCCAGGGTGAGAGGTGTCACCGTCCCCAGGGGTGTCACCGTCCCCAGGGTGTCCCCAGGGTGAGAGGTGTCACCGTCCCCCAGGGTGTCACCATCCCAAGGGGTGTCACCATCCCCAGGGTGTCCCCAGGGTGAGAGGTGTCACCGTCCCCCAGGGTGTCACCATCCCAAGGGGTGTCACCATCCCCAGGGTGTCCCCAGGGTGAGAGGTGTCACCGTCCCCCAGGGGTGTCACCATCCCCAGGGTGTCCCCAGGGTGAGAGGTGTCACCGTCCCCAGGGGTGTCACCGTCCCCAGGGTGAGAGGTGTCACCGTCCCCCAGGGGTGTCACCATCCCCAGCGTGTCCCCAGGGTGAGAGGTGTCACCGTCCCCCGGGGTGTCACCATCCCCAGGGTGTCCCCAGGGTGGAGGTGTCACTGTCTGCAGGGTGTCCCCAGGGGTGTCACCATTCCCGGGGGGGGTCCCCAGGAGTGTCACCGTACTCAGGGGGAGGTGCCCAGGGTGGGAGTGTCACCCACCCCAGGTCATCCCCAGGGGTGTCACTGTACCCGGGGGGGGTGGCCCAGGGTGGGGGGGTGTCCCTCTCCCCTCCCCCATGGGCACAGCGGCTTGACCCACATTAAAGAACTTTGGGGACATCATGGCCTCCTCCTTTTCGGGGGGGGGGGGGTGGGTGGGTGGGGAGGGGGTGGTGTAGGGCACTGGGGACTGCGTGACGTCACCCAGCAGTCCAGACTGGGAACCCTCCTCTGCCCCAGTTCTCCACCTTCACCGGCCTCCTCTTGGTGGGCCACCTCTGGCCCCGTCTTCTGCCGGGCTTGGGAGGGCTCAAGGCTTGACCTCCTCAGCTGGTTCTAGGTGTCTACAAGGTCTTGAGGAGGTCTCAAAGGTCAGCCTTGGGTGTTGATGGAGAAGACCACTGAGGAGACACCGAGAAAATGGCACTGATGGAGAAACTGAGAAGACACCAAGAAGACAACACTGATGGAGACATCAGAACTCAGATCGTTTCAAGGGCAAATCCAAGCGGGAGCGGTTGAAGGTGCTGGCGATCATTTTGTCAAAGTCCATCTTAGAGTGGACACCACCCTGGAGATACCCAATGGGCCTGGACTGGTCCAAGCACCCCAAAACTCTCCAGTGTCTCTCCTCTGGTCTGTCTGCTGCCCATGGACACCTGAGATGTTCTGGTGCCCATGGTTGCGATCATGGTGGGCCCTGGAGCCTCACCATCTTCTCACTGGTGAACTGGTGACAACGGACGAGGAGAAGGCAGGGACAAGGAGAAGACCTCTTCCCATATCTCTTTGGTGGATGGAACTCAGGCAGGGACAAGGGAAGCAAAGACCCTCCCACAATAGGAGAAGAGCCGCCTTCTCGGTGTCGGCGAGATAAGGATTCCGTGGATGGATGAAGGAATTGCATGGCTGGTGGTATCCAGAGAGTGGTGGTAAACCTCAGGAGGCTCAACAAGGCCAAGTCCAAGGTCTTGCATAGGGGTGGGGGCAACACAGGACAGGAGACGAAGTGATGGAGACCAGTCATGACGAGAAGAACTTGGGGAGATGAGAAGCTAGTGGTGAAATAGTGGACTACGGTGGGCTTGAGGTGGAGATGGGCTCCACTGGGGCCCAAGGGATCTTCTTGATCTCATGTTCAAAGGTCTACAGAGCTACAGGAGATGCTGGATCTTCTTCAGAAGGATTCCTTCCCATATCTTCTTCAGAACGACCCTTTCCTTAGAGCCAGGACTCTGGAGGAGAACAACCAGCAGCAGATGGAGAAAAAGCCAGGAGCTACTTGACAAACCTTGACCTTCACTGGTCCATGGGATGGGAGGAGCCTCACGCAAGGCTGCTGAGAGGGGCATTTTCATAACGGAGGCGGCTTCAAACTGGGAGAGGGGAGACGTCAGGAAGAAATTCTTGGCCGAGGGTGGGAAGTCCCTGGCCCAGGTTGCCCAGAGGAGCTGTGGCTGCCCCATCCCTGGAGGCGTTCAAGGCTGGTGGGACGAGGCCTGGAGCAACACGGGCTGGTGGGAGGTGTCCCTGCCCAGGGCAGGGGGTGGCACTGGATGGTCTGGTCTCGTCTCCTCTATCCTCATGTTCTCCTCTCCTCATGTTCACCTCTTCTCATAGAATGTGTTGGGTTGGCAGGGACCTTTAAAGGTCAACTAGATAAACCACCGTACAGCGAGCAGGGACATTTCAACGAGACCGTTTCTAAAGAGGCAGATGGAGAGCGCTCGCAGTGGACGGGACTCCTGGCAGGAAGGAGGAAAGGGGGACTTCAGAAAGAGCGGCCCCCTGCCCACGGTGAGCAGAGGGACGGAGAGAGAAAGAGCGAGAAGGTCTCAGGAGCCCTGCTGAGAGATGGAGGAAGCTGGGAGGGGACGGGTCAGGGAGCAGCAGAGGGAGACTGAGAGAGATGGACAGGGAGAAGGACAGGGACAGTGGGACACGGGATAAAAAACCACGGTGAGAGCAAGCAGGAGAGAGCGACAGAAACAGGAGCACGAGGGAGGAGGGAGAGGGAAACGCACGGAGAGGGAGAGGGATGTACAGGCAGAGAGACACAGAAGGAGAGGGAAGAGGGCGGAGAGAGTGAAAAACAGGGAGGGATGGCGATCAGGACAAAGAGCCGGAGATGGAAAAAAAGAGCAATGGGCTGCAGGGCAGAGAGAGGAAGAAAAAAAGAGGGCCGGGGAGCAGGAGAGAGGGAGAGCAGGATAAAGAGAGGGGCGGGTAGAGGGAAGGAGGAAGAGGGACCTGGAGAAGAGAGGGACGGGGAGCAGAACCCAGTAGGAGACAGGGGAGGTATGGGGAAGCTAAACCATGGCCGAGAGGGGCACGGAGGGATGGGGAGGGACGGGGAGGCAGACGAGGGCTGACAGGAGACCGGGAATCGCCACAGCTCCTGTGTTCTGCGCGGCCAGGAGATGTTCCAGCTCAGGCACTTCTGCACCCAGCCGGCCGGCCTTTCCCCCCTTCCTCTCCGGGAGCTCCGGCCGCCGGCCTGTCCTCGCCTCACGGGCGGCCCCTGCCCTCCGCTCAGCCGGGCCAGGGCCAGCAGCGCCGCCTTCTGCATCCCAGGGCAGCGATGGGCAGAGGAGCAGCAGCCGGGTATGTGCGTGGGGCGTCAGGGCCACCCTGTTTTTTCCCAGCCGAGCCCCGGCCGGTGCTGGCCCCGCGCTGCAGCCCCCAGGCTGAGGCTCAGGGAGCCATTTCAGCCGGGCCCCGCTGCCGGTTGCCGGCTGCCCTGGGGTCCCCGCGTTGTCCACAGCTCTCCTTTCCGCCAGCGCCAGGGACACGGCGGCGTGGCTTGCCTGCTCCCCGCAGCTGTCCTGACACGCGTCTGCAGCTCCTACGTGGTGTCCCTGTCACAGAAGTGATTTGGGTGGCAGGTCTCTCTTGCGGCACCCTGGGAAGGGGGCAAAGCAAACCCCATCCCTCCCGTCTTATCTTTGTCCCCAGGGAGAAGAGGGGAGACCTACCGCGTGCTGCAGAGCTTCCGCAGAGCAGCCCAGGGGAGCTGGTTCTCTCGGAGGCCACCAGAGCAGCCTTCCTCCACCCCTGGTTTTGGTGGGAGATGGAGCGGTGCAGAGCTGTTTCTCAGGCATCCAGGAAGGTTTCCCAGTGCCGCCGGGAGAGACGCTGCTCCCAGGAAGCTCCTGCCCATAGAGCAAAGGCCGTTTCCAGCCACCCAGCGCCGGGTACAAATGCCCTGGGGGTCTTGCATGAGGACGGGGCCACCTGCCCGGTGGCTCTGACACAGGGATGACGAGCTGAAGCCCTGTGGTCACGGCTGGAGGGTTCAAAGTCTCCGAGTGCCTCAGCCTTTCTCCCTGAGAGGGTTTGACCAGGGGACTTTCTAAGGGCGTGAAGGTTGACGTGAAGGTGGAATGTTGGCAGTGTCCTGGTGGCTCCGTCCCACCTTGAAGTTGTGATGTCTGAGATCTGGGGCCACCTGAAGGCTCCGGCAGAGCTCTGCAGGGAGTTTGTCTTCAATGTTTGGATATCTTAGGGCTACAACGTGCCAGGGTCATGGGGTGCTAAGGCTACGGGGTTCTGGGGTTCTGCAGGGCCAGGGTAACGGTCTACAAGGGTTGTCACATACTTGCGTTAGGGAGAGACAGTGTTATCGGGTGCCAGGTTCTCGGCTTCCAGCGTGCGAGGGTTACGGGGTGGTTGGCTTACGGGACGACAGAGTACAAGTGGGATAGGATTGAAGCGTGTTATTTTTCGGGACAGGATCTGGGATTTTTGCTCCTGCTTTCATGGGTTGTTTGGTGGTGTTTTTTTAACTGCACAACTTTTTTTCAGTAATGTTTCGCTTGAGGTGCAACCCCTGGCTCTGCACATGTCAGCTAGCTTCTCAGCTTCTAGCCAGAGGGCGAGTCTTTGCGAAGATGAGTCTTTGCTGAGAGTGGTGGGCTCTGCGCTGCCGGAACACAGGCTGGTTGTGTCTCACCGGTGCCCTCGGGTTGTGTCCCAGGCTCGCCTCACCGGCTTTGGAGAGCCCGTGGATGCTTGGGGGCAGACGAGTATCTCTGTCATCCTGTGCGTGTTAGGAGAGAGACTCGGGAATGTCTGGGGTGGGAATGTGAAAGACTTGTAAGGAGTTGTGGATGTCAGCTTTGAAGTATTTTGTTCACTTAGGCCAGAGTTTAAAAACCTATTTGACTAGAGGAAATTATCCAAGATGAATACTAGGGCTGCGCTTTGACAGAAATGTGTTTCTTTTATTGGAACACGGTAATTTCGTGTCGGAGGATGTCGGAGTGGGAGACGGACCCGGAGTAACGATGGAATCTCAATATGAGTATGATCGTTCTCCCTTTATTCAAGTTTTCACAGAGTATATATAGACAGGCAATAAGAGCACGCGCTAGCGGCAGCTATATGATTGGCTTACAGTCTCTGTTCACGCACTGTCCATGCAGTTCATTCACAGATCAGATTGGTTACAAGAATTCACATAGTAAATTACTTAGTCATTAGCACAACATGTTTTCTACCTTCTCAGTTCCTGTTTTTCCCATGTACTAATTCCATCTTCTACCACCTGTTTTGCTCTTAATCTAATCTCTCATAGTAGGGAGGCTGGCTCACGTGACCATTTTCTCTCAGACACATTCCTACAATTTCGGGTGGATTTGGCTGCTGCGTTTCCTGCATCTGGAGGTAGTAGATCCCTTTGCTGGTACTTCCCCAGGAGCAGCTGACCCTGTGGGTTCATGACGGCCTTTCCCTGGCCACTGCTCAGCAACGGCTGCGGCTTCCCGGAGCTTCCCCCAGCGCAGGCTGTGCTGCTGGGTGGGGCTGAGGGGCTGGAACTTTGAACCGGGGTTAAAACTCACCCGGCCCAAGCAGTGGTGTCGTTTTGGCAGCCAGCGTTCCCCCTAACCTGTGTGTCACCTCCTGCAGCTCGCAGCGCTGCTGCAGAAACGCCTGCGCCAGCAGGACGGGAGGAGAGGCAGGAGCAGGCAGACGGGGCTGCGTGTGCTCCTGGGAACCCCACGCAGCGGGGAAGCCGCACGGGGAATCCTCTCTGCCCAAACGGCACCCATGGGGCTCCCTGGCTCTTTCAGTGGCAAACAAACTGGCAGGAATCGCGGCCTGTTTGCAAAAGCAGGCAGGGAGCTCGGGAAGTGTTTGTGTCAGAGACACAGAAAGGGCAGTTTTTACAAATTCTCCTGAATTTCTCAGAGAGCTGTGAGACCGGGAGGAAAGGAGGTCGGTAGGAGGGAATGTGGTTAGTGACACATCCCAGGAAGATAAAACCCATATCTAAGTAAGGGCCGGTGTTTCTGAGTTTTGGCTGCTGAAATGGCAACCTGGATGTTCCGCAGCAGTATCATACCTGTGTCTTGCAGCTAAAGGCTGAATGCAACCTTTGGCATCAGCCTTTGCAGCGCCCGGTAACTCTTTTATTCCTGCGGGAGCTTTGTGCACAGAAGTTGTCTCAGAGCGAAGAGTCCTCTCTGCAGGCGGACGCTGCATGTGTCCGTGCAGGTGCTGGTCAGACTAGAAGCCTTAACGCCGATATCGAAGGGCAGCTTGGCACTAGACTCACGCTGTAGCTCTCACAGCTGAGGAGATCTGTGTGTGTGTGTTCCCATCGTGCTAAAGGAATTTCCCAGTTTGGCATCTCTTGCGGAAGTACAGGGATCCTGCAGTTTTTCATGCCTGGCTCAACGATCGTGTGTATCCAGGCAGCTGCCTGAGTGGGTGCACACTCCCTAAATGACTCGCCGACAATTAGTGACCTGGCGGGGAGTGACGTAGTTCAGGCCGTGTTGGATGTGTGCAAGGGTTTACAGCAGCTGCGGAACCACAAGGTGTCAACCCTGAGGAAGAAGAGCAGAGGGGATAAAGGGTCTTCAGAGGCTGTACTCATCAGCGCTTTTCTTCCCAGGGGCTCTGGTGCTTTGTGGGCAGAAAACTCTCCCTGAAGTTCCTCCTGCTGAAAGGTCTGTTATGTTCTGTGTCTCCTGCTCCATTTTGGATCATTCTTACAAAACCAAATAATTTTATTTTTTCTTTTAGGTGTTTTTTTTTCCCCCCCTCTCTAGGATGTGAAATGCCTGTTTTAGAAAAAAGCAAGCAGGTCCCTCTGGGAGGCATCCCCCCCTTCAAGAGGATCGACCGCACCCCTCAGCTTGGTGTCATCTGAACCCTGGCTGGGGGAGCACTTGATGCCACTGTCCCATTGAGGGCCACTGTCCCTTGAGGGCTGTGGCTCCTTGAGGGACACTGTCCACTTGGGCATAAAGCCACTGACTGCTCCTCTTTTGTTAACCCCTTTCCTCCCTGTGAGGAGCTGGGGAGCCTGTTGAGGGCAGGGTGGAACAAAGGGAGCCCCCCCATTCCCTCCTGGGAGACCCCCAAACAGAAGCCAGAGCCAGCAACCCCAGAGGGTCCTTGGCAGCCAACAGAGAACCCACGTCTGCCTCCTGTCGCAGCAACCCCTGCCACCTGCTTAGCCGTGAGCCAGGCTGGGCAGAGAGGCACGACTCCCCGCAAACTCTGCCCAGCCCCACCACCCTTGCATCCCTCCGAGCTACCCACGCGCGTCCCGAGGCCCCAGAGCAGCCCCGCATGTCCCAGGCTCCCGGGCTGAGCCCTCTCCATCGGCCCGTTGCTCACCTCTCCCCTCCTCCCCACTGCGCTCAGCAGTGTGTCCACCTTTGGGATGCCAGCAGTGAGACGGTGCTCCGTGGCTCCTTGCAAGAGCTCTCCTGGAGCTGTGACCCTGCGCTGGCACCTCTCGCTCCAGAGGCACCCAGCTGCGGCCACCACAGCCAGTCTCCCAGCAAGCGGCTCTAGAGAGCAGACGCACATTTTTGCATCGTCACGTTGCCGCGACACCGCACTGCACATCGTCATGTTGCCACGCCGCTGCCCGGCTGCTGCCCAGCCACCCCGGGGCCCACCTGGTGGCCCGTCTGGACCTGCATGTGGGCCACTCGCTCTCGCTTTGGACAGTCAAGATGTGGCTTGGACTCTAAAAATGACTGGCTGGATGCTAAAAATGCTGTTTGAGAGCTTGACAATGAGTCTTTGAATCTTAAAAAGGGCTTTGGAACTTGTAAATGAGGGTTTGTACCCTAAAAATGAAGCTTTGGGATCAAAACCATGATAATTTGGTCCCTTAGAGAGGGGTTTGGACCATAAAAATCAGGGTTTGGACATACAAAATGCATCTTGGACCCTAAAACTTACTGGCTTAATCCTACACATGCCTCTTTGGAGCCTGAAAAAGAGGCGTTGGAAACTAAAAATGCGGCTTTGTACTCTTAAAAGGAAACTTTACGGACCACAACTGAGCCTGTTGGCTCCTCCCCAGCCCCCAGTGGGGTCGACAGTGTCCCCATGTCTCGCTGTGACATGGAGGTGGACAAAACTGCTGCTGCCATGGAACCAGCCCAGCAGGTGGCCGCTGTCCCCACAGCCCTGGGCATAGGGCACCTGTGGGGACAGGGAGGGGGACAAGAGACCTGGAGGGACAGAGACAGGGCTGGGGACAGTAGTGTCGACAGGACACCTGTGGGGACAGCGATGGGGACACGGCACCTACAGGGATGACGCTGGGGTCAGGGATAGGGTCAGCTGCAGGTTGTACACCTGCCTCTCCTCTGCGCTCCCACACGGGGAAGTCAGGGGGCTGAATCTGGCACGTGTGTCCCCCTCCCCGCAGTGTCCCCACACCCCAAGGTGCTCTCCCCATCTCCTCAGTGTCCCCCCCCAAACCTGTGAGCAGCAGAAGGGTCCACGTCACCTCCGTGCTGGTGACGACCGCCCGTCTGACGCGGAGGGAGGAGGGGAAGCTGATGCAGAAGATGTGCTGGACGTCGGCTGGGTCGAACACCTCCAGGGTGTCGCTCTGCTTCTGCTCCGTCAGCATGCAGGCGCGGGGGGGCTCCCCACAGGGATCCACTGTCACTGTGGGGAGGAGGGGACGGTCAGCCAGCATGGCGGTGGCAGGGGGGGAAGGGGGAGTGAGGGGTCGGCATACATCCCTGACGCCGTGGGAGAGGGCCTGGCAGGAGCAGGCGTGACGGCCAGAGTCACGGAGCAAGAGGTGGGTCCTGCTGTAACCCAGGAGGAAGAGGCGCTGCTGGGCAAGCGCCAGCTTGTGGTAGCCATGAGAGGGGGGAGACAGGATGGAGGCCATCAGTGCTCGCTGCCAGCCGCGGCCCAGGCTCTGCAGGTACGGCCCCTTGGCGTCTGGAGGGGGGACGCCAGGACATCTTCACTGGCCGTGGGACAAAGGGCCACCACCCCCACGCCCCCGTGGCAATGGCCGACCCCCAGTTGAGGATGGCGGCCCTCTTGCAGGGCCAGGCGCTGGCGGGGGAGAGGGGTGCGGAGGGGAGGCAGCGGCACGTCGGGTCCAGGCTCAGCAGGTCGGGCAGCGTCAGGAAGGAGATGATGTGCAGCAGCTGTGGGGAGAGGGGGGCGGAGAGCATCAACCCTGGGCACCCCCGGCTTTGAGGGGGAGGCCCCAGCACCGCCATCTCCCCCTGCTCAACTCATTGGCTCGGGGGCGCGTCCTCCCCCTCCTCACAAGCCTTCAGGCTGCTGCGGCGTCGCTTGGGCTGGCGGGAGGGGAGTGGGTGAGGTGATGGCGGGCGGCCCCACAGCCAGCGGCCCCTCTCCCATCCCGGCCCAGCCCACCGCCCTCCTCCTGGGTGCTCAGGCTGCACAGCAGCAGCACCCGCCCTTCCCCTGAGGCGATGCTGCCTCCGATTGGTCCCCTCGGCTGTCACTCTGCCCTGGGTTGGGGCCTGCCCTGCCTGGAGGCGGCTGCTGATTGGCTCCCAGGTGGTCAGGCTGCCCAGGCGCAGGTCACCTGAGGTGATGCTCTCTCTGATTGGCTGCCTGGGCTGTCACTCTGCCCAGGATGTTTCCTCTCATTGGCTGCCTGGCATTTCTCCCTTGCTCCGCCCATCAACTGATGGGTCAGACACTTATCAATCATCTGTGAGCTGCTCGAACTCCAGCTGTGATTGGTGGAGCCCACATGCCCCGCCCCCACAGGGTGCCAAGCATTGTTTTTGACTCCTGCCACCTTCCCTGCAGGCCTTGAAGCTTGATTGGTTGGTTACGCATCAATCGTGTGCCTTGCCCCCGCCTCCTCAAATGCGATTGGCTGTTCAGGGCCCATAGGCGGGACACAGAGGGGAGGGCGGTTGTTGCCAGGCAACAAGCTGCGCCTTTGGGTTCAGACCCTCAGGTTGGAGCTGTGGGCCCTAAAGAAATGTTCTGGGCCGGAAAAGATGGTTTTGAGTCCCAAAAATGAGGATTTCAGCCTTAAACATGGGGCTTTGGAAATGAAATGGAAGCTTTGAACCCTGAAATTAGGTTTTATGCCCTCAAATGAGACTTTGGTACCAAAACCTGAGGCTTTACACCCTAAAAACGGGGCTTGGGAGGCTCAAAATGAGGCTTTGGGCCCTCCAAATTGTGGATTGAATCCTAAAAAGGGGTCTTTCCTCCCTGAAAAAAAGGCTTTGAAAGCTAAAAATGAGGATTTGGTCCCAAAAATGAAACTTTGGACTTTGAAAATGAGGCTTTGGCCCTCCAAAATCAGACTTTGAGCCTTAAAAATGGTGCTCTGGGCCCTTCAGATGAGTCACTGGACCTAAAAGTGGGGCTTGGAACGTATAAATGAAGTCTTGGACCTTAAAAGTGAGGGTTTGGACCCAAACAAGGAGGCTTTCAGCCCTAGAATGAAGGTGTTGGAGTCTAAAAATGAGGCTTTAGGGGCTAAAAAATGAGGCTTTGATCTTTAAAGGAGGCTTTTCCCATAGAAATGAGGGTTTAGACACTTACAATGTGTCTTGGACCCTAAAAACGACTGGCTGGATCGTAAAGACCATGCTTTGGAGCCTGAAAACGAGGCTTTGGATACTTAAGATGCTGCTTTGGACTCTGAAAAGGAGCTTTTGCAAAGTGAAACGGAGCCTTTGGACCATGAAAATGGTGCTTTAGAGCCTACGATGAGGCTTTGGAAGCCCAAACTAAGACTTTGGAAAATAAAAATGAGGCTTTGGACACTGTAACTGTAACTATGGACCGTACAGCAAGGCTTCGTGCCTGAAAAAATGAGGGTTTACACCCTGAAAATGAAGCTGGTGGCTCTAAAAAAAAGCTATGGTCATTAAAGACGGGTTGTGACCCTCAAAATGATGGGTTTGACCCTATACATGAGGCTCTGGGCACTCAAAGGGCTGGGTAAGATGCTACAAATGACACTTTGGACCCTGCAAAGGAGGGGAACCTACTGGTTTTCTGCCCTTTGCCCCAGGGTGCCGCCTGTGGGGCAGGACTCTGGGCTCAGGGACAGGGACACCTCCCCTGGTCAAGGGCCAGGCTGTAACAAGTCTGCGGCCAGGCTGAGCTGAGGGATGAGCCGTCCTGCCGGCAGCGGGATGTTGGGGGATATGGTGGGTCCGTAGACCCCTTGACAGAAGAGACAGAGATTGCAGTGTACCCAAAGAAGGCCGCGAGTTGCGTCATGTAAGGACAACGTAACAAAAAGGAGAAAGAAGAAGATTGCTTCGGAGAACAAAGAGGAACTAGGCTGTGAGAAAGCCGGATTTTGAGCAATGTAAACAGGATTTCAATAACCAATCGCATTGTAGCTACGAGCGCCTGTGCTATGTCACCTAACCAATTGAATGCGTAGAAAGAACGCGTGAACAGAGCGTGAACAAAAGATTAGCTATATCAGAAAGCCAAGTTTGTAATAAAAGAGAGCTTAACTTAACCCTTCAAGGAGAGTCTTGTCGTTTGTCCGTCCCGACTGAAACGACAATTAGTGACCCCGACGTGATGACGAGGAAGAAGACGACTGGAAATAGTCGTGGGGACGGAGCCCAGTGAAGCTGAAGACAGTGGGCAGAGCTGTTGACGGATCCGGATCATATTTAAGAAGACACCTGCAGTAGGTGAGCCACTGGGGACATGGGAGGGAAGTTAACTAAGGAAGAGCAGACTCTACTCTCCACATGGACGCTGCTGTTGAAGCGACAGGGTGTAATCCTCCCTGAAGTGACTTTGCGAAAAATGCTATTGTGGGGAAAGGAACAGGGAGTAGAAGTAACGTCGGTTACGGCATTTAGTGTAACGCAATGGACGAACCCAGGGCAGACATTATTTGAGGAAGCTACGCGTGGCTCAAAAACGGCTATTGAACTGTTAACTACGTGGTGACTTTTGTTAGAGCCATTAAAGAACTTTAAGGAGCAGAAAGATTTAGCGGAAGGAAGTGAACAGCCGTCCGCAGCCCCTGAGCCCTTGGCCTTAAAACCTCCCATTGATGATATGAAGGGGCGGGGGATTGCTGTTAAAGAAAATAAGGGACTGCTCCCGATGAACACAAAAGAGAAACAATATAAGTACGTGTTGCCTCATGTCGTGGTTTAGCCTCAGACGGCAACAAAGAACCGCGTGCTGCTCGCTCGGGCCTTCCCGATACAGGAAGAATCGGAAGAAAAAGGCAAGACTCTTGCGTTGAGACAAAGGCAGTTTGACAGAACAGCAAAGGGAACAGGCAAACAACAACAATCACACGGACAGAGGAATATACAAACACGATTACGGAACCGCCGCTCCCCGCCGCTCGCCGACCGGACCGGGACGCCCCAGCCCGCTCCAAGGGGCGACTTCTTGCCCCCTCCCCTGGCAGCTCAGGGTGGGCATGGCTCACATGGCATGGAATACCAGGAAAAATTAACCCTATCCCCGCCGGAACCAGGACATTATCCACCCCTTATTCCATACCATCTATGCCATGCCCAGCAGGTTCCAATGAGTTGCCACCACTTTCCCCTGACATATATATATACACATATATATTCACGCAGATATAATGCCCTTAGTTTATGGGCCATCCCTCCAAAGTGTCCGTTGAGTTCTTTTAATCCACGGCTTTGGGTTCCATCTGTTAGAACAGTCTCTCAGGGCAGGTGAGATGCTGGGTGGTGCTGGTCTGTTGCATGCTGTATTTTTCGGAGCTTGTGACGGGTGCACGTGGTGTGGCTCATGCACGCAGCCCGTGGGCTGAAGATGTAGATCTTGAGGAAACTGCTGGGCGCCAGCTGCTGAGATCAGTTCTTATCCCATCACCCCTGTGCCTTACTTGTAGTACAACTGATAGCAATTATAGCAATGAGGACATACAGTGACAGTGTTACTTAGCAATTAACAGCACACAATCTGATTCATTGGCTATTCTCGCCCAAAATCAGATCCCCATGAGGTACACATCGGACTTCCCCATCCTTCCGCATCACCCACCAAGTGCACCCAGGTCCTTGGGCAAAAGCAGGCCCACGGATGGGTTTGCCTTTGCCTGAGGCAGGACTGACCCAGACTGTCTTCCCTGGCATATTCTTCATGTGCACTACGGGGACTTTATCCCCTTCTACAGTACGTGGAAGTTTTGATTGGGCAGGGCCAGCCCGATTGTTAGATCCCCTGGTGTTAACTAGCCAGGTAGCTTTTGCTAAATGCGCATCCCAGTGTTTTAAAGTCCCACCACCCATTGCTCTCAGTGTAGTTTTTAACAGTCCATTGTATCGTTCCATCTTCCCAGAGGCTGGTGCGTGATAGGGGATGTGATACACCCACTCGATACCATGCTCTGTGGCCCAGGTGTCTATGAGGCTGTTTCGGAAATGAGTCCCGTTGTCCGACTCAGTTCTCTCTGGGGTACCATGTCGCCACAGGACTTGCTTTTCAAGGCCCAGGATAGTGTTCCGGGCAGTGGCATGGGGCACAGGGTATGTTTCCAGCCATCCGGTGGTTGCTTCCACCATTGTGAGCACATAGCGCTTGCCTTGACGGGTTTGTGGCGGTGTGATATAATCAATCTGCCAGGCCTCCCCATATTTGTATTTCAGCCATCGCCCTCCATACCAAAGAGGCTTCAAACGCTTGGCTTGTTTGATCGCAGCGCATGTCTCACATTCATGGATGACCTGTGCAATAGTGTCCATGGTCAAGTCCACCCCTCGGTCACGAGCCCATCTATATGTCGCATCTCTCCCTTGATGGCCTGAGGAGTCATGGGCCCACCGAGCTATGAATAGTTCACCCTTATGTTGCCAGTCCAGATCCACCTGAGCCACTTCAATCCTAGCGGCCCGATCCACCTGCTGGTTGTTCTGATGTTCCTCCGTGGCCCGATTCTTCGGTACGTGGGCATCTACGTGGCGTACTTTCACAACCAGCTTCTCTATCCGGGCAGCAATATCTTGCCATAGGTCAGCAGCCCAGATGGGTTTGCCTCTGCGCTGCCAGTTGCCCTGCTTCCACTGCTGTAACCACCCCCACAGAGCATTTGCCACCATCCATGAGTCAGTGTAGAGATAAAGTACTGGCCATTTTTCTCGCTCAGCAATGTCCAAAGCCAGCTGAATAGCCTTCACCTCTGCAAACTGGCTCGATTCACCCTGTCCCTCACTGGCTTCTGCAACCCGTCGTGTAGGACTCCACACAGCAGCCTTCCACTTTCGATGCTTTCCCACAATACGGCAGGACCCATCAGTGAACAGGGCATATTTCTTCTCATTTTCTGGCAGTTTATTATATGGTGGGGCCTCTTCTGCACGCGTCACCTCCTCCTCTGGTGACATTCCGAAAACCTTGCCTTCTGGCCAGTCCATGATCACTTCCAGAATTCCTGGGCGACTGGGGTTTCCCATTCGAGTTCGCTGTGTGATCAGTGCAATCCACTTACTCCATGTAGCATCGGTTGCATGATGTGTGGTGGGGACCCTTTCTTTGAACATCCAACCCAGCACCGGCAGTCGAGGTGCTGGGAGGAGCTGTGCTTCTGTACCAACCACTTCCGAAGCAGCTCAAACCCCTTCATATGCTGCCAATATCTCTTTTTCTGTTGGAGTGTAGCGGGCTTCGGATCCTCTGTATCCACGACTCCAAAACTCTAGGGGTCGACCTCGAGTCTCCCCTGGTGCTTTCTGCCAGAGGCTCCAGGTAGGGCCGTTCTCCCCGGCTGCGCTGTAGAGCACATTTTTAACATCTTGTCCTGCCCGGACTGGCCCCAGGGCCACTGCATGGACTATTTCCTGTTTGATTTGTTCAAAAGCTTGTCGCTGCTCAGGACCCCATTTAAAATCATTCTTCTTCGGGTTACTTGATACAGAGGGCTTACAATTTGACTGTAATCTGGGATATGCATTCTCCAAAAACCCACAATACCTAAGAAAGGCTGTGTTTCCTTTTTACTAGTTGGTGGAGACATAGCTGCTATTTTGTTGATCACATCCATTGGGATCTGACGGCGTCCATCTTGCCATTTTATTCCTAAAAACTGGATCTCCTGCGCAGGTCCCTTGACCTTACTTCGCTTTATAGCAAAACCAGCGTTCAGAAGGATTTGGACTATTTTACTCCCTTTCTCAAAAACTTCTTCTGCTGTGTTTCCCCATACAATGATGTCATCAATGTACTGCAGATGTTCTGGAGCTTCACCCTGTTCCAGTGCAGTCTGGATCAGTCCATGGCAAATGGTGGGACTGTGTTTCCACCCCTGGGGCAGTCGATTCCAGGTGTATTGGACGCCCCTCCAAGTGAAAGCAAACTGTGGCCTGCACTCTGCTGCCAAAGGGATTGAGAAGAATGCATTCGCTATATCAATCGTGGCATACCACTTGGCTGCCTTGGACTCCGGTTCGTACTGGAGTTCTAGCATGTCTGGCACAGCAGCGCTCAGCGGTGGCGTGACTTCATTCAGACCACGATAGTCTACAGTTAGCCTCCACTCTCCATTAGATTTTCGCACCGGCCATATGGGACTGTTAAAGGGTGAGCGAGTCTTGCTGATCACTCCTTGAACTCTAGTTGACGAATCAGCTCATGGATGGGAATCAGAGAGTCTCGGTTAGTGCGATACTGCCGCCGATGCACCGTTGTGGTAGCAATCGGCACCTGTTGTTCTTTGACCCTCAACAACCCCACAACAGAAGAATCCTCCGAGAGACCAGGCAAGGCAGACAACTGTTTAACTTCCTCTGTCTCCAAAGCAGCTATGCCAAAGGCCCAGCGGTACCCTTTTGGGTCCTTAAAATACCCTCTCCTGAGGTAATCTATACCAAGGATGCATGGAGCCTCTGGGCCAGTCACAATGGGATGCTTTTGCCACTCATTCCCAGTTAGGCTCACTTCTGCCTCCAGTACAGTCAACTCTTGGGATCCCCCTGTCACCCCAGAAATACAAATGGGTTCTGCCCCTCTATAGCTTGATGGTATTAAAGTACACTGCGCACCCGTGTCCACTAGAGCCTTATACTCCTGTGGGTCTGATGTGCCAGGCCATCGAATCCACACCGTCCAATAAACCCGGTTGTCCCTTTCCTCCACCTGGCCGGAGGCAGGGCCCCCCTAATACTCGTCATAGTATCCATTACTCACTTCTTGCATAAATGACTTGGAAGTTCCTTCAAGAGGATCAGAAGCAAGATCAGGCCTTCTGCTTTGTCTGGGGAACGGCCCACTGGAAACTGGGGCGGCACTTTTCCTGGAGGGATCCCCTTTTGTGGTTGTCCTTCCTTGCAACTCCTGTACCCATGTCCGCAGGATCGAAGTAGGTCGTCCATCCCACTTCCTCATGTCCTCTCCGTGGTCCTGCAGGTAGAACCACAGGGTGCCTCGTGGTGTGTACCCTCTGTACTCTCTCTCTTGAGTGGGGAAATGCCTGCTTCTAATAGCTGAGATGCTGGCCCGTGCAGGTGGGGAGTAGAACATATTCTCTTCAAGTTGCTGGACCTTCCGCGACAATTTCTCCACAGCTGAGACAAGGGGGGAAGAGAGACTTTCTTCATATCGCCGGAGCCGGCCAGCTACCTCATCCACCGTTGGTCCCTCTTCACCTTTCCATTCCATTACTGCCAGGGAGTTGGCATATGACGATGGTGCGCTCCGTACAAACTTCTGCCACATGGGCCTTGTGCATCGCACCTCATCAGGGTCTGTGGGTAAGTCGGCATTGTCCAAGTCATAATAAATCATCTCCCGCACGGCTAATTCTCTCAGGTACTGGATACCTCTTTCCATGGTAGTCCACTTGCTTGGCTGACATACAACATCCTCACTGAAGGGGTACCTCTCCCTCACGCCTGACAGGAGTCGTTTCCAGAGGCTGAGGGCTTGGGTCTTTTTCCCAATCGCCTTGTCAATGCCGCCTTCCCTAGACAGGGATCCCAGCTGCCTGGCCTCCCTACCCTCTAATTCCAGGCTACTGGCCCCATTATCCCAGCACCGGAGCAGCCAGGTGACAATGTGCTCGCCTGAAAGTCGGCTGAAATCTTTTCGCATATCCCGCAGCTCACTCAAGGATAGGGATCGAGTAATTATCTCTGGTTCTGCCTCTTCCTCCTGCTCTCGTGATGGCCTTGGTTCATCATCATCTCTTACTAAGCGAACTGATTTCTTTGTGTACTTCTTCTTCTGTATGGGGGCAACTGATACCGGCACGGGTTGGTTCCCTGGTTCAGTGGCAGTGGCTGTTATGGGGGTTGGAGTAACTGCAGTGGCTACCACAGGGGTTGCAGGAGCCGCAGTGTCTGTCGCAAGGATTGCAGTAGCTACAGTGGCTGCCGCAGGGGTTGCAGTAGCCGCAGTGTCCGTCACAGGAGTTGCAGTAGCTGCAGTGGCTGATGCAGGGGTTGCAGTAGCCGCAGTGGCTGACGCAGGGGCTGCAGCAGCCGCAGGGGCTGCTGGTCTGGTTTCCATCTTTTCCCCTTGAGGGTGCTGCATAATTCTGAGCAGTGCCTGGTAGATACTGGCCAGGGCCCAGCACAGTGCGGTGAGTTGTGCCTCTCCAGAATAGCCACAGCACTTTCCCTTCAGATATTCTACCACTTTATCAGGGTCCTGTAATTGTTCAGGGGTGAAGTCCCAGACCATTGGAGGTGAGTAGTTCTCTAGGTACCTGCCCATGCTCTCCCACATGCCGTGCCACCCCTGACTATCCAGCCTTGGAGCAGGTCTCCGGGTGGTAGTCTTAAATAGTCGTTTAACCCTAAACAAGACCTGGAACGTATTCAGGAGACATAGCACTAGGAACATGCTGGTTTGAGCGTCCCAAGGATATTCAAAATTCTCAAAAGCTGTCATACCTGACCCGAAGGAGAAAAGGGAGGCAAAAGGGCTGGGGAAATTATTAACAAATTCTGAGAGACGGTGTCCAATGTACGGACAGGACAGCAAAACCACATAAACACCCCAAAATAGCCGTCTGAGCAGTGATGTTATCATATCATAAACAGATATCGCACAGGACAGCAGAATGATAATCCTCATCCCTCTTCCAGACATGGTAAACAGCATCGCAGGGAGTACATAAGCCATATAGGAATTTATGTAACACAGCCATGAGAACAAACCAAGCAACATGATGACCAGTGACTATTTACCTAATAAAATAAATGCATACAAAAAAAAACCAAAACCGTTTTTTTTTTCCACGTTCTAGTTAGATTCTGTCGTTATCTCAACCCTTCGAGCCCCACATTGGGCGCCAAAAAGGACTGTCGTGGTTTAGCCTCAGACGGCAACAAAGAACCACGTGCCGCTCGCTCGCGCCTTCCTAATACAGGAAGAATCGTAAGAAAAGGCAAGACTCTTGGGTTGAGACAAAGGCAGTTTAACAGGACAGCAAAAGGAACAGGCAAACAACACCACCACCACCACCACCACCACGGATAGGGGAATATACAAACGCGATTACGGAACCGCCGCTCCCCGCCGCTCGCCAGCCAGACCCGGGACGCCCCAGCCTGCTTTTAAGCAGCAACTTCCTGCCCCCTCCCCCGGCAGCTCAGGGTGGGCGTGGCTCACATGGCATGGAATACCAGGGAAAATTAACCCTATCCCCACCGGAACCAGGACAAGAGGGGAGGGGGTGTGGCTCGTGTGGGAGTCAGCCAATGGGAGGGGAGGGGCGGGGCTTAGGGCCGCTTGATTCCTCTGTTCATTTATTAGCAACTAATGTTTCAGGTCCTTTACCCCCGAAAACACAAGGGCTACTGTTAGGGAGATCATCGGTTACCTTAGCCGGACTTTGTGCATTGCCTGGAGTAATTGATGCGGATACCGTTGGGGAAATTAAAATCATGGCCTGGACCCCATTTCCCCCTTGCACAGTACCCAAAGGAAGCCGCATTGCACAATTACTACTGATCCCGCAGAACGCAAGCTCTCTTTCGCCTCACCCACCTCCGCAGCAAAGACAAGGAGGTTTTGGATCTACTGGGGATCCACAGATTCTCTGGGTACAGTCCATTTCCCAGAAGCGACCACTTTGTCAATGTACTCTTATTCACGGCACTCAGCAAGTAATCCTGAATGGGATTATTGACACAGGGGCCGATGTTACCGTAATTTCACAGGCGAAGTGGCCTCCACAATGGCCTTTGGCAGCTGTGCCTCAGGCACTAGCTGGAATCGGAGGAGTTGGTAGAAGCCACCAATCCTCGGAATTGATCCAAATCAAAGGCCCAGAAGGACGAGTGGCTTCCGTCAAGCCTTTTGTGCTGCCTGTTCCTATGGTCTTATGGGGACGTGATGTGCTGTCACAATGGGGAACTTCCATTCAGTCGCATTTTTAGGGGGGGCCACTGAGGTGTGCGACACCCTGAAACTGACTTGGAAAACGCAGACGCCCATTTGGGTAGATCAATGGCCCCTACCACGCAAAAAGCTTCGCGCTCTCCAAGGACTGGTTACGGAACAATTAGCAAAAGGACATATAGTACCTACTACTAGTCCTTGGAATTCACCTGTCTTTGTTATTAAGAAGCAATCTGGCAAGTGGCGCCTGCTCCATGATCTCCGAAAAATCAATGATGCTATGGTAGATATGGGAGCTCTGCAGCCAGGGCTCCCTTCTCCAACTATGATCCCCCGCAATTGGCATCTCACCGTTATTGACCTTAAGGATTGCTTTTTTAACATTCCACTACACCCTGATGACGCTGCCAAATTTGCTTTTTCAGTCCCAAGTGTCAATATGCAAGCTCCTGTGCAACGATATCAGTGGGTTGTACTGCCACAGGGAATGAAAAATAGCCCGACAATTTGTCAATGGTATGTCGCTAAGGTACTTAGCCCTGTCAGGGTTGCGTTGCCTCAAGTTCTGTTATATCATTATATGGATGATATCTTGATGGCTGCGCCTCACCTTGAGCTCATGGAAAAGGCCGTAGCCCTTGTCACGGCCGCTGTCAATTCGGCAGGCCTCTGTATTGCGCCCGAAAAGGTCCAGAAAATGCCCCCTTGGACCTACTTGGGTTGGCGCATCAGGACCCAGACGATAGTTCCCCAACCTGTGCATATACAGGCGGACATTAAAAATTTGCACGATGTTCAAAAATTATTAGGGACCATTACTTGGGTCCGACCCTTGCTAGGAATCTCCAATTCAGACTTAAGCCCTTTGTTTGAACTCCTCAAGGGAGATTCCGATTTACGCTCCCCTCGTCGACTGGGTCCTGAAGCCGCTGCCTCATTACAAAAAGTAGCGGAAGCCATCGCCTTACGGCAAGCACACCGCTGTGCGCCTGAATTGCCCTTCAATTTAATTATTTTGAACCCTGCACGTCAGCCATATGCTTTGATTTTTCAGTGGGACCCTAACAATCCTGATCCCTTATTAATCATTGAGTGGGTCTTTTTACCCAACCAGCCCACTAAAACAATTTGCACGCAACATGAAATGTTTGCTTCCTTGGTAATTAAAGCACGGCAGCGCTTGCTTGCCCTGTCAGGGATGGACTTTGCTTCTATCTGTTTACCTGTAACTAATATGTACCTACAATGGTTATTCCAACAGTCTGATGCTTTCGTGTTTGCCTTAACAGATTATTCGGGTCAACTAACCTCACATCCTCCGTCCCACAAGCTTCTACATGCTCATTTTAACTTAATATCCATACCAAAGAGATGTCACCAGCCCCTCCAAGGCCTTACTGTGTTCACCGATGGGTCTGGAAAAACACACAAGTCGGTGATTGTCTGGTGGGATGACCGCTCTCAACAATGGGAGTCGGACGTTGAGACGGTCTCCGGGTCCCCTCAAATCGTAGAGCTTGCCGCTGTTGTTCGAGCTTTTCGTAAGTGGTCTACACCACTGAATCTTATTACTGATTCTGCTTATGTTGCAGGCGTCGTCGAACGGGCAGAGGCCTCGGCGCTGCGTCATACTTCGCATGCTGATTTGTTTGCTTTGTTGCAGGAACTTGTTTTCCTTTTAACCTCTCGAACACATCCCTATTTTGTTTTACATGTTAGATCGCACACCTCTTTACCTGGATTTATTGCAGAAGGCAATCGACGGGCCGATATGCTCACTCTGCCGGTACAAGTTTTACCTGACCGTATTGCACAAGCTAAGCTTAGTCATTCCTTTTTCCATCAGAATGCAGGGGGCCTCAAACGTCAGTTTGGCCTCACTTCTCAGCAAGCGGCGAACATTATCGCTGTCTGCCCTGATTGTCAAAAACATTCTTTTCCTACGGCACCAGGTGGGGTTAATCCCAGAGGCTTACAAAGCCTGCAATTATGGCAGACGGATGTCACATACTATCCAGAATTTGGGAGATTAAAATACGTCCATTCCTCTATTGACACCTTTTCAGGCGCTCTATTTGCCTCCTGCCCTGTGGGGGAGGCGGCGAAAGATGTTCGCAGGCATCTGCTGCGTGCTTTTGCTACCTTAGGCATCCCTGCACAAATCAAAACAGACAATGGCCCTGCTTATGTCTCGGCTGCACTTGAAACCTTTTTTATCTCTTGGGGGATCACTCACATCACTGGGATCCCGCATTCCCCTACGGGCCAGTCCCTGATTGAACGCTCTCACCAGTCTTTAAAGCGCTTGTTACAGCAACAGAAGGGGGGAGTAGGGACAGCCACCCCTGAAGAACGTCTACAGAAAGCCCTGTATGTTTTTAACTTTTCAAATTGTTCTTTAATAGATAACAACCCTCCGATCGTTCGCCACTTTAACACAAACACTTCTTTCGAAGCCAGCGTAAAAGCTCCAGTCCTGATCCGCGACCCTGAGACAGGTAAGGTCTTGGGGCCATACCCCCTTGTCACATGGGGCAGAGGCTATGCTTGTGTTTGCACAGAACGAGGCCCCAGGTGGATCCCAGCGAAGAGCGTGCGACCGTTCCGTGAACCCCTACCACAGTCGGGCGGCCACAACACCAATCCACAGCTAGATCATTCCCCTGAACAGCATACCGGAGAACATTCGGAGGACTGATGCAGTGCTCTTATGGACAATAGAGCAGAGACTCCAGTAGAACATATTCATTGCGTCGCCTGTGGTAATTGTGACCCTTGGGTTTTATGTGACTGCTATCGCTGTGGTAAGAGATGGTAGCGATGGTTAACATTGGCCAATAGATGGTGTGACAGTTGCCTAATATATGAAATATATACAATTAGCATTGTAAGAATTTAGCATTGAAAAAAAAAAAAAAATACGAAAAAAATTCCTTCAAACATCATGATCCTGATCCTGTTAACACTTTTTTGTATATGTGCGGCCTGGACACATGCCAATCCTTTGCCAGGGTACCACCCTCACCTTTTTGACCCCCATCAAAACGTCTGGGTTACTCTGGCCAGGTCGCTCAATACAACTAGCTTTTGTGCCAGTCTTGCTACGCCCAGCTCGCCCTTCATCACCTGCTTAGTAGGGGTACCACTGAATAACTCGACCTTTTTACTGTTTAATAACTCTATGACAACCTTACGGAAGCAGTACAGTATTTCCGGAAGGTTTCCTTTTTCTTGGCAAAATCTTAAGGACCTTTTTGAAAAATACGATTATTGGGATGATAAATTGCCAATAGGGCCCGAGCCGCAGGAAATTGACTTAGTAGATTCTCTTAATGCTTCTCATTGTTTGTTTATTGGCCTTAGGTCATGGTCGGGGGCCCAAAAAGAGGGGCGCTTAGTAAAGGATTCTCCACCGACCGCCATCTCACCTATTGGTAATGCTACCCTCTGGCAACAACAATGGTGTTTGAGCATTGCTCGAGACGCCACTCACTCAGCCCCCGGTACCATGCTCCCTAGGCAGCTCCCCTTGGGGTTCTTTTTTATTTGCGGAAATAGAGCTTGGTCTGGGATCCCTTCCAACCCTAGAGGAGGCCCGTGTACTATTGGACAGCTTAGTCTTGGCACTCCTCACTATCATCCAAGCCCAAAACAGCGGTTACGTTTTACTCATGACACAACACAAGCATTAGAAAATACTTGCGACGATAATGTTAAGCTATGGAATCGCTGGGAGGTTTTTTTCGCCTCGCTATTTACCCCTGGGGTGGCAGCAGCGAGAGCCCACAGAGACTTAGATGCAATTGCCTGTTGGGTTGTTCAAGCAAATGCTACCAGCCGCATACTATCTGAGATGGCTGAAGACTTGTCCACGGTACAACACGCAGTCCTGCAAAACAGAGCCGCTATTGACTTCTTGCTACTGGCCCACGGACATGGCTGTGAGGACTTTGACGGAATGTGCTGCATGGACTTAGAGGACCACTCTTCTTCGCTACATAAGCAAATTACACAACTCCTCGCGCATTCACAAAAGGTGCAATCTGATACGGACTTCTTCGGATTGGGTGCTTTGGGTGATCGGTTTGGGCTACAGGGCTGGCTTAGGAGCCTGGTACAATCTGCTGTACTCATATTAGTTATTATATTGGTAGGCCTTTTGATTCTAAGCTGCGCTCTTTCCTGTGTCAGGTCTATGGTGACTAAAGTTGTTCGACATACATGGTTTATTCAAAACGGTGATATTCCAAAGATTTACGCTAGTGTTAGTTCTGTCCAGCTCACTGAGTATGATGACCTTTAAACCCGTGCCTCAGTTCTGCCTTTAAAGAAACAAAAAAGGGGGAGATGTCGGGGCAGCTAACGGAAAAGTACAAGTATGCAAGAAACTCGAGGGCATGCCGACCTTGCAGATCTGGGACAAATAACTCTGAGGAGTCAGGGAACAACTGGCCTTGCAGGTCCGAGATAAATAACCTTGAAGAAGTAGGGAGTAGGCAACAAGTTATAACTGTAGCTTCTAGCACATAGCAAAACCGTAGCTTCTAGCATGTAGCGAAACCGCAAGTAGGAGGGATTATTGTAATGAAATATTTAGAGCTAAGCCAATTAGAAATGATAGAATTTGTGTAATTTGTGTAACTGTTAAGTAGCTGTATAAAAGGCTTTCCGACGCGTCTAATAAACGGACATCTTGCTTGCATCAAGCAGCGTCCCGTCTCTCAATCGCGGCAGAGAAGCAGGGTGCAGAGGGCTGTTTGAGGATCTCCTCTTCACGCTCCACAATGGCCCGCCTTGACATTCAGAAAGGAAGGCGTGGATGAGAAAGAAGCTCCTGACAAAACCCAAGCCTGAAGAGGAAGCACAGAGGAGGTGGAAGCTGGCTGCCTGCCAGCCTCAGGGGTTTTGTGTTTCCATACTGGAGACACGCATTTGTGTGTGCGTGTGTTTGTTTATGTTGGGGGGGAACTGAGGGATGAGGAGATCCTGGGGCCGGCTTCTAGATAGAGCATCTACAACCAGCTCCTGGAGGGATCCATTTTCTCTGTGTGTCTCTACAGGTCTATATTTCCCACTGACGCAGTCTGCCATACAGGCAGCGCACCATACCAGTACCCTCACTGGTATTTTGGTGATGGTTGTCACGGTACTTCCTACTTGAGGCGGCAATTCTATTGAACTAGTACCTCCTTTAATTGTGTATCGTGGCCTGCAACTCCTCATGTTATCTTGTGAGAGACAGCACCACCAGGGTGAGCCATCAGCATAGAAACATGAACAGCTGAGCAAATGGATCTTCATTCCAGGGCAATGGAGCTTCACTTCAGGGGAACCTTGAGAAACTCTGGGATATGGCCAAGAGCAACCTCTAGAAGTTTACAAGGAGAAGCATCCAGTCCTGCACTGAGGGGGAGGAAGGAATAACCAGGTGCATCAGAGCCCGCTGGGACCTAACGTGCTGAGCAGTGATCCTGAGGAGAAGGTGCTGGGAACTGGAGTGGCCCCCCAAAGAAAAGTGTCCCCCTGTGTGCAGCTCCCCATTTTGGAGGAGTGGGGAGGAACTGGAGAGTGCCCAGAGGAGGTCTGCCCAGCTGTGGTTCAGCGTATAGTGCACATGCGCTGCGTGGGGAGGCTGAGGAATGGGGGCTTCTTTGCCCCTTTGGCCCCACGGTGGAGGGGCTCTGGGCAGGACAGGGGTTGCTCGAAGGACAGTTTCAGAGATAACGGGGCTTTTCTTCTTCGTGGGAGACCGCATGAGGTGACTGTCACCTCTGCCACTGATGCCTATAAGGAGTACAAGAGCCTGATGGCCTCCTCGTCCCCACCTGGGAGCCTGGGAGGTGTCCTGCTGTCATTCTGCACGTGTCATTGCACCTCCCTTCCCACATCATCCGCATGGAAGAGCAACTTGGAAGACATCATCCTGATTATGGAACAGGTCATCCTGAGTGCCATTATGTGGCACATGAAGAACAACCAGGCGATAAGGCGCAGTCAGCATGGGTTCACGAAAGGCAGGTCGTGCTTGACAACCCTGATCTCCTTCTAAAATAAGGTGACCCGCTGAGTGGATGAGGGAAAGGCTGTGGATGTTGTTTACGTGGAGTTTAGTAAAGCTTTTTGACACAGTTTCCCACAGTGTTCTCCTGGAGAAATTGGCTGCCCATGGCTTGGATGGGCATACACTTCGCTGGGTGAAAAACTTCTGGGACAGCCGGGCCCAATGAGTGATGGTGAATGGAGTTCAGTCCAGTTGGTGGCCGGTCACGAGTGGTGTTCCCCAGGGCTCAGTACTGGGGCCGATTCTCTTTAAAATCTTTATCAATGATCTGGACAATGGGATCGAGTGCACCCCAAGTAAGTTCACAGATGACACCAAGTTGGGTGCGTGTGTCAACCTGCTCGAGGGTAGGAGGGTGTTGCAGAGGGACCTGGACAGGCTGGATCGATGGGCATGAGGTTCAACAAGGCCAAGTGCCAGGTCCTGCCCTTGGGTCACAACAACCCCATGCATCGCTACAGGCTTGGGGAGGAGTGACTGGAGAGCTGCCTGGCAGGAAAGGACCTGGGGGTTTTTTGGTTGACAGGCATCTGAATGTGACCCAGCAGTGTGCCCAGGTGGCCAACAGCATCCTGGCCTCTATCAGGAACAGTGTGGTGAATTGGACCATGGAAGTCATCGTCCCTAGTCACTAGTTCAGGTTGCTCCAAGCTCCTGACCTTGGACACGTCCAGGCATGGGGCATCCGCAACTGCAAGCCATTGCCCCTTGTTCTGCTATTACAGGCCTTGGTAAAAAGTCTCACTCCATCTTTCTTGGCCTATGACCACTGTGACTTCACCTGCAAACACCGTGGAGAGAGCCCAGAGATCTCCCAAGACAGGGTTTGGAGGCCTCAAGCACTTGACCAGTATCTAGAGGCTGAGAGCCCTGGGCTCAGTGGTGTGGAGACTGAGGACGGTATAGGAGGAGCCTGAGCGTGCTGGAAGGGTGCTTTCAGAGCTGGTGGAGCTTTTCTTCGTAGTGGAAAACAGCATGAAACAGTGGAAAACAGAAAGAAATATTGCCACGACGGGCAAGTAGGGAGGTGCAGGCTGGCCACGAGGAGAAAGAAACATCACTCCAAGGGCAGTGCTGTGGTGCAACGCGCCACCCAGAAGGACTCTGGATCAGCCCAATGCTTTGTGTTTCAAGGAAGAGCCAGGGAGGATGGAGAGATCTCAGCAAAGGAAGGTGGCAGCAAGGTGGGGCAGCCGGGTGGATGACTGCAGCCTGCAGGGAAAGAGGCAGAGGTGATGGGACGCCGTAGGACAGCCTGTGGTGTAGAAGACACAGGGATGTGGCAAAGCTGAAAGGCCCCTAACAGAGCCAACCTCTTCGTGTCTTGGGCTATGGCTGTTGTCTCTGCCACTGATGCCTCTGAGACAACCAGTCCTTCCAGCACTGCGGTCTTGTTGCCTCCTTGTCCACACTCAGGAGCCTGGGAGGTGTCGTACCCTAGTCCTGCCCTTGGCACTGCACATCTCCACATCCCACTGTGCCAGGAAGAGCCCTGAGGAAGGAGTGAGGGAGAGGATCTCCCTTCCTGGGGGCTGGGGCTCAGGCCTTGGCCCTTTGGGCGATGGAGTCAGGGCTTGGCCCTTTGCACTAATGAAACACATCCAGGGTTACCCAGCATGAGAGTCACCTTCACCTTGCTTTTCCCGACCTGTCATCACTGCCTCCAGTTTTCTGCTCTAACCAGACCCGGGGGGCAATTCCTCAGTGGTGTCCCTCAGTGGGATCCATCAACAACACAAGAAACTTTGGAGTTTGAACCCGACTTTGGCTCCTTGAGAGGTTCCTTCAACTTCCTCGCAGCGTCTGACGTTCACGGACTCGGCCTCGAACCCACCGGAGGGGGTCTCTCCAGTTGCTGCCCCCCCAGAGAATCACAGAAGATGCCGAGTTGGAAGGGACCCACAAGGCTCAAGTCCAACTCCCAGCTCCTCACGGAAGCACCTGAAACTGAACCATATGACAAAGACCGATGTCCAGATGCTCCTTGACCTCTGGCAGGCTGGGTGCCGGGACCACTCCCCTGGGGAGCCAGCGACTGACCACCCTCTCAGTGAAGAGCCTTTGTCTCACATCCAGGCGGAATTTCCCCCGATGCAGCTTCGTTCCATTTCTTCGTGTCCTGCTGCTGGTCACCAGAGAGAGCAGATCAGCACCTCCCCCTCCGCTGCCTCCGCTCGTGTCCACACGCGTGTCCATTCACCTCCCCGCCTGTCTACGCGTGTCCACACACCCCCACAGGCTTCCACGCATCTCTGCACACGTGTCCACACACCTCCACATGCCTCCACTCCCAACCACACGCCTCCACACGTGTCCACTTGCATGGCCGCACACCCCCACAGGCTTCCACGCGTGTCTGCACATGTGTCCACACGCCTCCACATGTGTCCACATGTGTGTCCACACGCCACCACTCCTGTCTCCACACGTGTCCACACACCCACATGGGCTTCCACACGTCTCCACACGTGTCCACATGTGTCCACACACCTCCACATGTGTCCACTCTTGGCCACAGGCCTCCACACGTGTCCACACACGTGTCCACACACCCCCACAGGCTTCCACTCCGTTCTCCACACGTGCCCACACGCATCCACACGTGCCCACACACCTCCAGACGCCTCCACACCCCACCGTGCGTGGCCACACACATGTTCACACACCTCCACATGCCTCAGACCGACCCCCCCACACCATCTTGGTGCCCCCCCCACGTCCCCTCCTGTCCCCCGTGGGGTGGACCCCTCCCCGACCCACCCGTGTCCCCACTGGGGGGGATCTCCGTGTGTCCCCCCCCGCCTCCTGTCCCCACCCACTAGGGTGTATCCCAGCCCCCGCCACGGGTATCTCAGTGCCCCCCATGTCCCCAGTGGGGGTCCCCGTGTTTGTCCCACCCTCCGCCTGTCCCCCCGAAAAGGGTCTCCCCCTGCCTCCCCCCCGGGTATCTCAGTGCCCGCCGTGTTCCCCGCGGGGGGGGTTCCTGTGCCCCCCCGACCCCCCCTGTGTCCCTGCAGGCTGAAGGGGGCTTTTGGGGGGGCCCTGGGGCTGCTGGGGGTCGAGTTTGTCGGGTTCTTCTCAGGGGTCTCCATGTTCCGGCCTGGGCAGAGCCTCTTCTGTATCTTGGGGGGGCCCCAAAACCCGGGGGGGGACACCCTAAAAATGGTGGGGCCCTAAAACTGGGGGGGAGGGGCCTAAAACTGGAGGGAGGGGAGGGGCCTTAAATGGGGCAGGGGGGAGACGCCCTGAAATGGGGGGGGGACCCAATAAAGCGGGAGAGGCCCTGAAACAGGGAGGGACCCCGAAATGGGGGACACACACACACAAAACATGGGGGGTGACCCTGAAACACGGGGGGGGGGGCCAAAA
>NW_026961710.1:0-18915 GCF_963924245.1 Chroicocephalus ridibundus
CCCCCTCAAATGGACTCTCCCGCCCCTCCCCCACCCCATGAATGGACTTTCCCACCCCTCCCCCCTCCCGTCCGAGGAGTTCCCGCCCCTCCCCCACCCCATTCATAGAGTTCCCGCCCCTCCCCCACCCCATTCATAGAGTTCCCGCCCCTCCCCCACCCCATTCAGGGACTTTCCCGCCCCTCCCCCCCCCCCAACAGTTCCCGCCCCTCCCCCACCCCCTGAAGGGACTTTCCCGCCCCTCCCCCACCCCCTTCAAACGGTTCCCGCCCCTCCCCCACCCCATCCAAGGAGTTCCCGCCCCTCCCCCACCCCATGAACGGACTTTCCCGCCCCTCCCCCCCCCCATCCAAGGATTTTCCCGCCCCTCCCCCCCGCCCCCCCATCGAGGGCCGTTCCCGCCCCTCCCCCCTCACCTTGGCGAGGCCGAAGGCCATGAGGAGGAGGAGGAGGAGCCCCCCCACCCCTCCCCCCACATAGATGGGGCGGGGGTCGAGCTCCCGCAGCAGCTCCACCTCCGTGAAGCCCTGGGGGGGGAGGGGCCTTAACGGGGGTGGGGGGGGGAGAGTCTGCTCGGGGGGGGGGGGAGGGGCCGGGAACGCCTCGGAGGGGGTGGGGGAGGGGCGGGAACTCAATGAATGGGTGGGGGAGGGGTGGGAAAATCCCTGAATGGGGGGGGGGAGGGGCGGGAACTCTTTGAATGGGTGGGGGAGGGGCGGGAAAGTCCATTCAGGGGGTGGGGGAGGGGCGGGAACGCCTCGGGTAGGGGGGGGAGGGGCGGGAGAGTCAACAACGGGGTGGGGGAGGGGCGGGAGAGTCCATTTGAGGGGGTGGGGGAGGGGCGAGAAGTGTCTGAAGGGGGTGGGGGAGGGGCGGGAACTCCATGAATGGGTGGGGGAGGGGCGGGAAAGTCCCTTCAGGGGGTGGGGGAGGGGCGGGAACTCAATGAATCGGGGGGGGGAGGGGCGGGATCTCCTTGGAAGGGTGGGGGAGGGGCGGGAAAGTTTCTCACTGGGGTGGGGGAGGGGCGGGACCGCCATGAATGGGGTGGGGGAGGGGCGGGAAAGTCCGTTCGCGGGGTGGGGGAGGGGCGGGGAAGTCAACAATGGGGCGGGGGGAGGGGCGGGAGTCGGGGGGGGCGGGGAGGGGGGGGGGAGGGGCTCACCTGGGCGTGGAGGAACTGGGTGCTGACGTCATAATGGGGCGGGGCCAGCGTCAGCCATAGGGCGGAGCAGAAGCGGGGCCGGGCGGGGCCCTGGGGGGGGGAGGGGTGAGAAAAGTGTGGGGGGGGGAGGGGATGGGGGGGGGTGGGGTGGGGTCTCTGCCCCTCCCCCACCCCTCCGACGGTCCCGCCCCCCCCCTCCCCCTCCCCCCCCCCCGGGGGTCGGTACCTGTGGGGTGGGGGAGGGGCGGAGGCGGGCGCGGAGGCGGATGGCGGCCGAGCGGGGGAGGGGCGCCGTGGGGCAGCGGAAGGGGCGGAGCCGGGGGGTGAAGCAGCCCTGGGGGAGGGGGGAGGGGGGGGAGGGGGGGGGCCACGCCCCATAGCCGGGGTCACACCCCCCCCATCCCTCCCCCACACCCCATATGTGGGTCCCGCCCCGCCCCATAGCGGCCCAACCTGGGGGGCCCACCCTATAGGACCCCTCTATGGGGGTCAGCCTGCCCCATAGCGCCCCAATATGGCTCCCCCTGCCCCATAGCGCCCCAATATGTGGGTCATCCCGCCCCCATATGGCCCCCCCCGCCCCATAACACCCCACTATGGGGGTCACCCTGCCCCATAGAGCCCCCATATGGCCCCCCCTGCCCCATAGCGCCCCGATATGGGGGTCACCCTGCCCCATAGCGCCCCAACATGGCCCCCCCTGCCCCATAGCGCCCCGATATGGGGGTCAGCCTGCCCCATAGCGCCCCAATATGGTCCCCCCTGCCCCATAGTGCCCCGATATGGGGGTCAGCCCGCCCCATAGCGCCCCGATATGGGGGTCACCCTGCCCCATAGCCCCCTCGTATGGCCCCCCCCTGCCCCATAACACCCCACTATGGGGGTCACCCTGCCCCATAGAGCCCCCATATGGCCCCCCCTGCCCCATAGCGCCCCGATATGGGGGTCACCCTGCCCCATAGCGCCCCAACATGGCCCCCCCTGCCCCATAGCGCCCCGATATGGGGGTCAGCCTGCCCCATAGCGCCCCAATATGGTCCCCCCTGCCCCATAGTGCCCCGATATGGGGGTCAGCCCGCCCCATAGCGCCCCCATATGGCCCCCCCTGCCCCATAGCACCCCGATATGGGGGTCACCCTGCCCCATAACGCCCCGATATGGGGGTCACCCTGCCCCATAGCGCCCCCATATGGCCCCCCCTGCCCCATAGCGCCCCGATATGGGGGTCACCCTGCCCCATAGCACCCCCATATGGCCCCCCCTGCCCCATAGCGCCCAGATATGGGGGTCACCCTGCCCCATAGCGCCCCCATATGGCCCCCCCTGCCCCATAGCGCCCCGATATGGGGGTCAGCCTGCCCCATAGCCCCCCAACATGGCCCCCCCCTGCCCCATAGCGCCCCGATATGGGGGTCAGCCCGCCCCATAGCGCCCCCATATGGCTCCCCCTGCCCCATAGCGCCCCGATATGGGGTTTACCCTGCCCCATAGCGCCCCCATATGGCCCCCCCTGCCCCATAGTGCCCCGATAAGTGGGTCCCGCACCCCAATATGGGTCTCCCTGCCCCATAGCGCCCCGATATGGGGGTCACCCTGCCCCATAGCGTCCCAAGATGGGGGTCTGTCCTGTCCCCCCCCCAGCTTTCCCCCCCTCTGCCCCCCAACCTTGGTGATGCTCCGGTTCAGCTGCTGCCCCACGGCGTCTCCCTTCACCTCCTCCTGCCCCACGGCGACGCAGGCGCCGCCAGGCTCCTATGGGGCAGAGCAGATGTTGGGGGGGGTGGTGTTCAGTGGGGCAGGCCGTGGGGCGAGTGGGGGGGGGGGGGGCGGTGCGCGTCTCACCATCGTCACTTGTGGGTCGAGCACCGTCAGGTTGTGGGGCAGCGTGTGGGGCAGGAGGACGAAGGCCGTCAGGTTGGGGGGGGGGCTGCCATGGGGCAGCGGCAGGAGGTTCTCCAGCTGTGGGGCAGAGACGTGGGGCAGGGATGAGGGGTGGGGTGGGGGGGGGGAGGGCGTGTGGGGCGGCGCTATGGGGCCGGGGAAGGTGGGGCTCACCCTATAGCGGTGCTGCAGGCTCTTGGTTGTGGGGCTGAGGGAGCTGAAGTTGAGGTAGGGGGTGGAATCGTCCTGCCTGCGTGTGGGGCAGGGAAATCAGTGGGGCGCGGACGCCCGGCTCCCGTTTCCTCCCCCCCCCCCTGCCCCACAAGTGGTTTGCTATGGGGCAGGGATGTGTGGGGCTCACCAGGTGGCCACCAGGCTGAGGGCGAAGCGGACGGGGACGTCCCAGGAGACGCTGTTGTTCCCCATGGCGGCGTGGGGCTCGTTGTCGCTGTGGGGCAGGGGAGACCCGTCAGCGCCCCATAGCGCCCCATAACCCCCCCCCAACTCCCTCCTTGCCCCATAGATCCCACCTGCTGGCGTCCGCCCTCAGCCCCACGGTCTCCCCCCAAGTGGCGTTTTGGAGGATGTCGAACGTCAGCTCCAGCGTCACCTGGTGTGGGGCAGAGATGGGGCAGAGATGGGGCAGAGAGATGGGGCGGGAGGGGAGGGGCGGGGGGGATATGTGGGGCGCCTGCCCCACGGCGGCCTGCCCCACGGCTCTCACCTGCCAGCCGGCGTGGAGGACGGGGCGGCTGATGTTGCAGGCCAGGACCCACGGCTGCCCCACGGCGGCCTCGGGGGCCCAGCAGTTGACGGATACCGGGGCGGCATCCTGTGGGGAGATGTGGGGCTGGGATCTATGGGGCCCAGAAGCCTGGGTTCCTACAGACCCCATGACTTGTGGGTCTGGGATCTATGGGGCCCAAATGCCTGGGTTCCTACAGACCCCATGACTTGTGGGTCCAGGATCTATGGGGCCCAGAAGCCTGGGTCCTTCCATACTCTGGAACTTGTGGGTCCGGGATCTATGGGGCCCAGACGCCTGGGTCCCTTTGGGGTCTGGGACTTGTGGGTCCGGGATCTATGGGGCCCGGATGCCAGGGTCCCTTTGGGGTCTGGGACTTGTGGGTCTGGGATCTATGGGGCCCAAATGCCTGGGTTCCTACAGACCCCATGACTTGTGGGTCCAGGATCTATGGGGCCCAGACGCCTGGGTCCTCCCAGACCCTGGGACTTGTGGGTCTGGGATCTATGGGGCCCGGATGCCTGGGTTCCTACAGACCCCATGACTTGTGGGTCCAGGATCTATGGGGCCCAGACGCCTGGGTCCTTCCATACTCTGGAACTTGTGGGTCCGGGATCTATGGGGCCCAGACGCCTGGGTCCCTTTGGGGTGTGGGACTTGTGGGTCTGGGATCTATGGGGCCTGGACACCTGGGTCCCTCCATCCCACCCTAGAGTGCCCCCCCCCCGCCCCACATCTGTGGGGCGCCCCACATACCCGTGTGGCCCGGGCCCGTCGGAAGGAGAGCCCCGGGGGGTGCCGCACTTGTAGGGCTGCCCCATAGGCGTCCTCGCCCGCGTTCCCCACCGTCAGGCGCAGCCCCAGCTCGGCCCCCGGGACCCCCAGAACCGCCGCCCCCGACGGCAGCGCCTGGACCCACAAGTCGGCCTCGCACACCTCGTCTGCCCCACAGTTCTGCTGGAAGGGGATCTGTGGGGCAGAACGGGGGAAAAAAAGGGCGGGGGGAGGGGTTGTGGGTCCAGCCCCCCAAGTGTGGGTCCCTTCCGATCCCCCAGGTGTGGGTCCCACCCCCCACGTGTGGGGCCTGCCCCCTAAGTGGGGGTCCCACCCCCCCAAGTGGGGGTCCCGCCCCCCAAGTCTACGTCCCGTCCGACCCCCCCAAGTGTGGGTCCTGCCCCCTAAGTGTGGGTCCCAGTCCCCCCAAATGTCAGTCTCTCCCACCCCCCCAAGTGTGGGTCCTGCCCCCTAAGTGTGGGTCCCTTCCAACCCCCCAAGTGTGGGTCCTGCCCCCCAAGTGTGGGTCCCTCCCGCCCTCTAAGTGTGGGTCCTGCCCCCTAAGTGTGGGTCCTGCCCCCTAAGTGGGGGTCCCACCCCCCCAAGTGGGGGTCCCGCCCCCCAAGTCTACATCCCCTCTGACCCCCCAAGTGTGGGTCCTGCCCCCTAAGTGTGGGTTCCAGTCCCCCCAAATGTCAGTCTCTCCCACCCCCCCAAGTGTGGGTCCTGCCCCCCAAGTGTGGGTCCCTTCCAACCCCCCAAGTGTGGGTCCTGCCCCCCAAGTGTGGGTCCCTCCCACCCTCTAAGTGTGGGTCCCAGTCCCCCCAAATGTCACTCTCTCCCACCCCCCCAAGTGTGGGTCCTGCCCCCCAAGTGTGGGTCTCTCCCGCCCCCCAGGCGTGGGTCCCATCCCCCAAATATTTGTCCTGCCCCCCAAGTGTGGGTCCCTCCCGCCCTCTAAGTGTGGGTCCTGCCCCCCAGGTGGTGGGTCCCGCCCCCCAGGTGTGGGTCCCATCCCCCCTAGATGTGGGTCCCGCCCCCCCAAGTGTGGGTGCCCCTCCCAGCCCCACATCCCAGCCCCACGGCGGGTACCTCGATCCACGTGGGGGGGGTGTTGGGGGGCAGGATGGGCCCCGGGGGGTCGCTATGGGGCAGGGAGAGGGTGACGGCGACGCGGATGGGGGTGACGAAATCCTCCAGGCAGGGCTGCAGGTTGGGGGGCAGAGGGGGGGGTTGGGGGGCGCCCCATAAGTGGGGACACCCCCCCCCCCCCATGCCCGCCCCCCAAGTGTGGGTCCAGCCCCCCAAATATGGGTCCCGCCCCCCAGGTGTGGGTCTAACCCACAAGTATGGCTCCTCCCCACCCCCCAAGTGTGGGTCTGCCCCTCAAGTGTGGGTCCTGCCCCCCAAGTGTGGGTCCCTCCCACCCCAAATATGGGTCCCACACCCCGAAATGTGAGTCCTGCCCCCCAAGTGTGGGTCCCTCCCCCCAAGTGTGGGTCCCGGCCCGCAAACATGGGTCCTGCCCCCCAAGTGTGGGTCCTCTCCCACCTCAAATATGGGTCACACCCCCCCAAGTGTGGGTCCAGCCCCCCAAATATGGGTCTCGCCCCCCAAGTGTGGGTCTAACCCACAAGTACGGTTCCTCCCCACCACCCCCCAACTGTGGGTCTGCCCCCCAGGTGTGGGTCCCACCCCCTAAATATGGGTCCTGCCCCCCAAGTGTGGGTCCCTCCCACCCCACATATGGGTCCCACACCCCGAAATGTGAGTCCTGCCCCCCAAGTGTGGGTCCCCCCCACCCCCAAATGTGGGTCCCGGCCCCCAAACATGGGTCCTGCCCCCCAAGTGTGGGTCCTGCCCCCCAAGTGTGGGTCCCTCCCACCCCAAATATGGGTCCCACACCCCGAAATGTGAGTCCTGCCCCCCAAGTGTGGGTCCCTACCCCAAGCGTGGGTCCCGGCCCCCAAATATGGGTCCCGCCCCCCAAGTGTGGGTCCCTCCCACCCCGAATATGGGTCCCACACCCCGAAATGTGAGTCCTGCCCCCCAAGCGTGGGTCCCTCCCCCCAAGTGTGGGTCCTGCCCCCCAAGTGTGGGTCGGTACCGGCACCAGCAGCTCCTGGCTCTGGCAGCGCGGCCCCTCCCCCGCCGGCACCTCCCCCGCCCAGCGCCGGCCCCCCCCGATGCTGCCCCTCCCCCGCGCCCGCTGCGGCTCCACCTCCACCACGAAGGTCACCGGGGTCACGGGGGCGCCTGGGGGCGAGAGGCCAAAGGTCAGGGGTCAAAGGGCAGGGGGGCGGGGGGGGAGGAGGGCAAGGGGTCAAAGGGTCAAAAGGTCATGGGAAAATGGGGTCAAGGGGTCAAAGGGGGGGAAATGGGGCTGGGGTCAAAAGGTCAAGGGCAAAGGGTCGAAAGGTCAAAGGGGTCACGGGGAAACGGGGTCAAGGGGTCAAAAGGTCAAAAGGTCATGGGAAAATGGGGTCAGGGGTCAAAAGGTCAATGGTGAAGGGTCAAAAGGTCAAAGGGGTCACGGGAAAATGGGTCAAGGGGTCAAAAGGTCAAGGGGAAAATGGGGTCGGGGTCAAAAGGTCAAGGGCAAAGGGTCAAAAGGTCAAAGGGGACGAGGGGAAACGGGGTCAGGGGGTCAAAAGGTCACGGGAAAATCGGGCCAGGGGGTCAAAAGGTCAAAAGGTCAAGGGGAAAACGGGGTCAGGGGTCAAAAGGTCAAGGGTAAAGGGTCAAAAGGTCAGAGGGGTCGAGGGGAAACGGGGTCAGGGGGTCAAAAGGTCAAAAGGTCACGGGAAAATGGGGTCGGGGTCAAAAGGTCAAGGGCAAAGGGTCAAAAGGTAAAAGGGGTCACGGGGAAACGGGGTCAAGGGGTCAAAAGGTCAAAAGGTCATGGGAAAATGGGGTCAGGGGTCAAAAGGTTAAGGGTGAAGGGTTGAAAGGTCAAAGGGGTCGAGGGGAAACGGGGTCAAGGGGTCAAAAGGTCAAAAGGTCACGGGAAAATGGGGTCGGGGTCAAAAGGTCAAGGGCAAAGGGTCAAAAGGTCAAAAGGGTCAAGGGAAAATGGGGTCAAAAGGTCAAAGGGGGGAATGGGGTCAGGGGTCAAAGGGTCAAAAGGTCAAGGGGAAAATGGGGTCGGGTCAAAAGGTCAAGGGCAAAGGGTCAAAAGGTCAAAAGGGTCAAGGGGATACGGGGTCAAAAGGTCAAAAGGTCATGGGAAAACGGGGTCAAAGGGTCAAAGGGGGGAGGGGAAACGGGGTCAGGGGGTCAAAGGGTCAAGGGGAAAGCGGGGTCGGGGTCAAAAGGTCAAGGGCAAGGGGTCAAAAGGTCAAAGGGGTCAAGGGGGAAAAGGGGTCAAAGGGTCACAAGGTCAAAGGGGGGAGGGGAAATGGGGCTGGGGTCAAAGGTCAAGGTCAAGGGGTCAAAGGGTGAAGGGGGGGAGGGAAAGCGGGGCCAAGGGGTCACAGGGTGGAGGTCAAAGGGCCGCGGGGCCCGGGGCGGGGCGGGGCGGGGCGGGGGCGGGGCCGGCCCCACCCTGGGCGTGGCGCAGGCAGAGGCGCAGGCGCAGGGGGGAGGGGCCCAGGGCCGAGCAGTCGCCGCCGCGGGGGGGGACGCGGGGGGGGTCGACGGTCAGGAGGGGGGTGACGCGCAGCACGGGGCGGGACCTGGGGACACGGGGGGGGGGGTGACGTCACGGGGGGGGAGGGGCAGCGGCCCCACGTCCCCAACGTCCCCCCCGGGACCCCCCCCGTGTCCCCGTGACCCCCCCCATGTCCCCCATGTCCCCATGTCCCCATGTCCCCATGTCCCCCATGTCCCCATGTCCCCCCATGTCCCCATGTCCCCCCATGTCCCCCATGTCCCCATGTCCCCCATGTCCCCCCATGTCCCCCATGTCCCCATGTCCCCATGTCCCCCCATGTCCCCATGTCCCCCATGTCCCCCATGTCCCCCATGTCCCCATGTCCCCCATGTCCCCCATGTCCCCATGTCCCCCATGTCCCCCCATGTCCCCCATGTCCCCCATGTCCCCCCCATGTCCCCATGTCCCCCATGTCCCCATGTCCCCCATGTCCCCCATGTCCCCCCATGTCCCCCCATGTCCCCCATGTCCCCCATGTCCCCATGTCCCCCATGTCCCCATGTCCCCCCATGTCCCCCCATGTCCCCATGTCCCCCCATGTCCCCCATGTCCCCATGTCCCCCCATGTCCCCCCATGTCCCCCCATGTCCCCCCATGTCCCCCATGTCCCCATGTCCCCATGTCCCCCATGTCCCCCCATGTCCCCCCATGTCCCCATGTCCCCATGTCCCCATGTCCCCCATGTCCCCCCATGTCCCCCCATGTCCCCATGTCCCCCATGTCCCCATGTCCCCATGTCCCCCATGTCCCCCCATGTCCCCATGTCCCCATGTCCCCCATGTCCCCCCATGTCCCCCCATGTCCCCCATGTCCCCATGTCCCCATGTCCCCATGTCCCCCATGTCCCCCCATGTCCCCATGTCCCCATGTCCCCATGTCCCCCCATGTCCCCCATGTCCCCCCATGTCCCCATGTCCCCCATGTCCCCCCATGTCCCCCCATGTCCCCATGTCCCCCATGTCCCCATGTCCCCCATGTCCCCCATGTCCCCCCATGTCCCCATGTCCCCCATGTCCCCCATGTCCCCCCATGTCCCCATGTCCCCCATGTCCCCCATGTCCCCCATGTCCCCCATGTCCCCCCATGTCCCCATGTCCCCCATGTCCCCATGTCCCCCCATGTCCCCCATGTCCCCCCATGTCCCCATGTCCCCATGTCCCCCATGTCCCCATGTCCCCCATGTCCCCCATGTCCCCATGTCCCCCCATGTCCCCCATGTCCCCCATGTCCCATGTCCCCACCCCCACCCCCACGTCCCCGTCCCTCCCCCCCCCCCGCTGTCCCCGTGTCCCCACCTCAGCACCACGACGTGCCCCTCTGTCCCCACGGCCATGTCCGCCAGCCCATCCCCCGTCAGGTCCATGGCGCCGTCCAGGGCCTGTCCGAAGAACCGCAGCCCCGGGGCCACCCCCCGCCCCTCCAGGCGCTGGCAGGGGACACCGAGTGACGTCCCACGATGTCCCCTCGGTGTCCCCAAGCCCGTGTCCCCAACGTCCCACCACCAGCTCCACCAGCCCCTCCCCCATCAGGTCCAACGCCTGAAGAACCGCAGCCCCGGGGCCACCACCAGCCCCTCCAGGCCCCGTGAGGGGACACCAACCGATGTCCCATGATGTCCCCTTGGTGTCCCCTCCATGTCCCCAACCCCGTGTCCCCAACGTCCCACCACCAGCTCCACCAGCCCCTCCCCCACCAGGTCCAACGCCCCAAAAACCACAGCCCCGGGGCCACCACCGGCCCCTCCAGGCCCCAGGAGGGGACACCAACCGATGTCCCATGATGTCCCCTCGATGTCCCCAACCCCGTGTCCCCAACGTCCCACCAGCCCCACCCCCGTCAGGTCCATGACACCACCCAACGCGTGAAGAACCGCAGCCCCGGGGCCACCACCGGCCCCTCCAGGCCCCAGGAGGGGACACCAACCGATGTCCCATGATGTCCCCTCGATGTCCCCTCCATGTCCCCAACCCCGTGTCCCCAACGTCCCCACCTGGCTGAAGTGGGGCTCCAGCCCCCCAGGTCGCCCGAAGAAGACGTAGACGGCCCCACGGTCGTCGTCCTCCAAGGGGGCGCCCACGGCCACCTCGGCCAAGCCGTCACCGTCGAGGTCACCCAACGTCCCCAGAGACGCCCCGAAGCGGCCCAAGGGGTGACCTGGGACCCCCCAGAGCTCCCCGGTCCCCTCCAGGGCGTCCTGCGGTGACAAGGACACGGCGGGGGGGAGGGGGTGTCACCTTCAGCCGTGGGATGGCGTCACCTTGGTCATCGCTCACCCTGGGCTGGTGTCACCCCCTCGTCACCCCCGTCCCCTGCTCCTTGGCTTGGGGCCACCACGGTCACCCCACGTCCCCAAGGTGGTGTCACCTTGGTCACCCCCATCTCCAGGGGTTGGGGCCACCACGGTCACCCCACGTCCCCAAGCTGATGTCACCTTGGTCACCTCCATCTCCAGGGGCTGGGGTCACCTTGGTCACACCCATCTCCAGGGGTTGGGGTCACCTTGGTCACCTCCATCTCATGGTCCTTGGCTTGGGCTCACCACGGTCACCCCACGTCCCCAAGCTGGTGTCACCTTTGTCACCCCCATCTCCTTGGCTTGGGCTCACCACGGTCACCCCACGTCCCCAAGCTGGTGTCACCTTGGTCACCCCCATCTCCTTGGGCTGGTGTCACCCTGGTCACCCCACGTCCCCACGCTGGTGTCACCTTGGTCACCTCCATCCCATGTCCTTGGCTGGGGGTCACCACGGTCACCCCACGTCCCCAAGCTGGTGTCACCTTGGTCACCCCCATCTCCTTGGGCTGGTGTCACCCTGGTCACCCCATGTCCCCAAGCTGGTGTCACCCTGGTCACCTCCATGCCACGTCCTTGGCTTGGGGGTCACCTTGGCCACTCCATGTCACCCTGGTCACCCTGGTCCTGGTCACCCTGGGCTGGTGTCACCTCAGTCACCCCCATCTCCAGGGGTTGGTGTCACCTTGGTCACCTCCATCCCATGATCCTTGGCTTGGGGTCACCACGGTCACCCCACGTCCCCAAGCTGGTGTCACCTTGGTCACCCCCATCTCCTTGGGCTGGTGTCACCCTGGTCAACCCACGTCCCCACGCTGGTGTCACCTTGGTCACCTCCATCCCACGTCCTTGGCTGGGGGTCACCTTGGCCACTCCATGTCACCCTGGTCACCCTGTGTCCTGGTCACCCTGGGCTGGTGTCACCTTGGTCACCTCCATCTCATGGTCCTTGGCTTGGGGTCACCACGGTCACCCCGTGTCCTTGGGCTGGTGTCACCCCCATCCCATGCTCCTCGCCTTGGGGTCACCACCCGTCCCCCCGTCCCCCCCCCAAGCTGGTGTCACCCCCTTCCCCCGCCCCATAGCCACCTCCCCGCCCCTTTTGGTGTCCCCAAGGTGGGGTGGGGGGGTGGGGCTGGGGTCCCCCTTACCTTCTGCCAGCGGTAGAGGAGCACCCGCCCCCCCCGGCGCCCGTCGTAGTAGTGGGGGGCACCCACCAGCAAGGCCACCGTCACCCCGCCCTGGTCCAGGGCGCAGAGGGTGGCCCCGAAATACGAGCCCACCTGCGGGTGACAGCGGCGTCACCGAGGGGGTGTCACCCAAGGGTGTCCCCCCACCCCCACCCCCCACCCCCCCGCCGTTACCTGCTCGCCGGGGAGGGTCTGCAGCACCCGCCAGCTCCCGGCGTCCCGGGGGACCTCGAAGAGGACGACGGCCCCCAGGTGACGGTGACGGGGGGCACCCGCCGCCACCAGCGCCCGGCCGGGGACGCGCAGCCCGGCCACCGCGTAGCCTGGGGGGGACACGGGCCACCAGGGTCAAGTTGGTCACCCCGCGGCCCCAAGGTGAGGTCACCAAGGTCAACTTGGTCACCAGGATGGGGTCACCTCGGTCACCCCACGTCCCTGAGAGGAGGTCACCAGGGTCAACCATGTCCCCAGGGTGAGGTCACCATGGTCACCGTGGTGGGGTCACCTCGGTCACCCCGTGACCCTGAGAGGAGGTCACCTGTCACCTTGGTCAACCTGGTCCCCAAGGTGAGGTCACCCTGGTCACCGTGGTGGGGTCACCTTGGCCACCCATGACCCTGGGTTGGGGTCACCTTGGTCACCCTGGTCACCATGGTGGGGTCACCTCGGTCACCCCACGTCCCTGAGAGGAGGTCACCAGGGTCAACCTGGTCCCTGGGTTGGGGTCACCAGGGTCAACCACGTCCCCAAGGTGAGGTCACCATGGTCAACTTGGTCACCAGGATGGGGTCACCTCGGTCACCCCACGTCCCTGAGATGAGGTCACCAGGGTCAACCATGTCCCCAGGGTGAGGTCACCATGGTCACCATGGTGGGGTCACCTCGGTCACCCCGTGACCCTGAGAGGAGGTCACCTGTCACCTTGGTCAACCTGGTCCCCAAGGTGAGGTCACCAAGGTCACCCTGGTCACCGTGGTGGGGTCACCTTGGTCACCCGTGGCCCTGGGTTGGGGTCACCTTGGTCACCCTGGTCACCAGGATGGGGTCACCTCGGTCACCCCATGTCCCTGAGAGGAGGTCACCAGGGTCAACCTGGTCCCTGGGTTGGGGTCACCAGGGTCAACCACGTCCCCAAGGTGAGGTCACCATGGTCAACTTGGTCACCAGGATGGGGTCACCTCGGTCACCCCACGTCCCTGAGATGAGGTCACCAGGGTCAACCATGTCCCCGGGTTGAGGTCACCCTGGTCACCATGGTGGGGTCACCTCGGTCACCCCACGTCCCTGAGATGAGGTCACCTGTCACCTTGGTCAACCTGGTCCCCAAGGTGAGGTCACCCTGGTCACCGTGGTGGGGTCACCTTGGCCACCCATGACCCTGGGTTGGGGTCACCTTGGTCACCCTGGTCCCCAGGTTGAGGTCACCAGGGTCACCCCGGTCACCGTGGTGGGGTCACCTCGGTCACCCCACGTCCCTGAGATGAGGTCACCAGGGTCAACCTGGTCCCTGGGTTGGGGGCCCGCCCCTCCTCCAACCTGGGGCCCACCACGACCCACCTTCTCCCCCGCCATCACCCCCCCGCCCCCGGGTGGCCCCTCCCCCCCCCGGGTGGCCCCTCCCCCCCCCCGGGTGGCCCCTCCCTACCCAGGTAGGTGTCGGTGACGTTCTCCTCCAGGGAGGGACTGGCCACGAAGGTCTCGTCTCCCGGCTCCTCCTCCAGCTCCACCAACCCCCCGGCCCAATTGTCCGCCCCCACCGCGCCCGTCACCCGCCGGCCCTGATTGGAGGAGGGGGGGGGGTCACGTGATCGGGGGGGGGAGGGCGGGGGGGGGGGGGCAGGGACCCGCACGTCCCCATGGACGTGTCCCCCAACGTCCCTCCTCATCCTCCCCCGTGTCCCTCCGTGTCCCTCCATGTCTCCAACGTCCCTCTTCATCCTCCTCCATGTCCTCAATGTCCCCATGTCCCAAATGTCCCTCTTCATCCTCCCCCGTGTCCCCAACGTCCCTCTTCATCCTCCTCCATGTCCTCAGTGTCCCTCTTCATCCTCCCCCATGTCCCCAACGTCCCTCCTCATCCTCCCCCGTGTCCCTCCGTGTCCCTCCATGTCTCCAACGTCCCTCTTCGTCCTCCTCCATGTCCTCAATGTCCCTCTTCTTCCTCCCCTGTGTCCCACCATGTCCCCAACGTCCCCAATGTCCCTCTTCATCCTCCCCCGTGTCCCCAGCGTCCCTCTTCTTCCTTCCTCGTGTCCCATTGTGTCCCCAACATCCATCTTCATCCTCCCCCGTGTCCTCAATGTCCCCCATGTCCCCAACGTCCCTCTTCATCCTCCTCCGTGTCCTCAATGTCCCTCTTCTTCCTCCCCTGTGTCCCACCATGTCCCCAACGTCCCTCCTCATCCTCCCCCGTGTCCCTCCATGTCCCCCATGTCTCCAACGTCCCTCCTCATCCTCCTCCATGTCCTCAATGTCCCTCTTCTTCCTCCCCCATGTCCCCAACGTCCCTCCTCATCCTCCCCCGTGTCCCTCCATGTCCCCCATGTCCCCAACGTCCCCAATGTCCCTCCTCATCCTCCCCGTGTCCTCAATGTCCCCAACGTCCCCAACGTCCCTCTTCATCCTCCCCAGTGTCCCCAACGTGCCCCAATGTCCCACTTCTTCCTCCCTCATGTCCTGCCATGTCCCCAACTGCGTCCCCAACGTCCCTCTTCGTCCTTCCTGTGTCCCACCGTGTCCCATCGTGTCCCCAAAGTCCCTCTTCATCCTCCTCCATGTCCTCAATGTCCCTCTTCTTCCTCCCCCAACGTCCCCAACGTCCCTCTTCCGTGTCCCACCATGTCCCCAGTGTCCCTCTTCTTCCTCCCCCGTGTCCCATCATGTCCCCAATGTCCCTCTTTGTCCTCCCCTGTGTCCTCAGTGTCCCCAACGTCCCTCTTCTTCCTTCCTCGTGTCCCATCATGTCCCGAACGTCCATCTTCATCCTCCCCCATGTCCCCCAAAGTCCCTCTTCCTCCTCCCCCATGTCCCCAATGTCCCCCGTCTCCCTCTTCATCCTGCCCCATGTCCCCAACGTCCCTCTTTCTCCTCCCCCCTGTCCCATCGTGTCCCCAACGTCCCTCTTCTTCCTTCCTTGTGTCCCATCGTGTCCCCAAAGTCCCTCTTCATCCTCTCTTGTGTCCCCAACGTCCCTCTTCCTCCTCCCTCGTGTCCCCAACGTCCCCCAATGTCCCTCTTCATCCTCCCCCGTGTCCTTAATGTCCCCAATGTACCTCTTTGTCCTCCCCCATGTCCCACCATGTTCCAAACGTCCCCAACGTCCCTCTTCCTCCTCCCCCATGTCCCATCATGTCCCCAACGTCCCTCTTCATCCTCCCCCGTGTCCCCAACGTCCCTCTTCTTCCTCCCCCATGTCCCATCATGTCCCCAACGTCCCTCTTCATCCTCCCCCGTGTCCCCAACGTCCCTCTTCTTCCTCCCCCATGTCCCATCATGTCCCCAACGTCCCTCTTCATCCTCCCCCGTGTCCCATTGTGTCCCCAACGTCCCTCTTCGTCCTCCCCCTTGTCCCCAACGTCCCTCTTCCTCCTCCCCCATGTCCTTAATGTCCCCAACGTCCCTCTTCATCCTCCCCCGTGTCCCCAACGTCCCTCTTCTTCCTTCCTTGTTTCCCATCGTGTCCCCAACCTCCCTCTTCATCCTCCCCCGTGTCCCACCATGTTCCAAACGTCCCCAACGTCCCTCTTCATCCTCTCCCGTGTCCCCAACGTCCCTCTTCCTCCTATCCCATGTCCTTAATGTCCCCAACGTCCCTCTTCATCCTCTCCCGTGTCCCATTGTGTCCCCAATGTCCCTCTTCGTCCTCCCCCTTGTCCCCAACGTCCCTCTTCCTCCTCCCCCATGTCCTTAATGTCCCCAACGTCCCTCTTCATCCTCCCCCGTGTCCCCAACGTCCCTCTTCTTCCTTCGTCATGTCCCATCGTGTCCCCAACGTCCCTCTTCATCCTCCCTTGTGTCCCCAACGTCCCTCTTCTTCCTTCCTCATGTCCCATCATGTCCCCAACCTCCCTCTTCATCCTCCCCCGTGTCCCACCATGTTCCAAACGTCCCCAACGTCCCTCTTCATCCTCTCCCGTGTCCCCAATGTCCCTCTTCCTCCTCTCCCATGTCCTTAATGTCCCCAGCGTCCCTCTTCATCCTCTCCCATGTCCCATTGTGTCCCCAACGTCCCTCTTCGTCCTCCCCCGTGTCCCCAACGTCCCTCTTCTTCCTTCCTTGTTTCCCATCGTGTCCCCAACCTCCCTCTTCATCCTCCCCCGTGTCCCACCATGTTCCAAACGTCCCCAACGTCCCTCTTCATCCTCTCCCGTGTCCCCAACGTCCCTCTTCCTCCTCTCCCATGTCCTTAATGTCCCCAACGTCCCTCTTCCTCCTCCCCCATGTCCCATCATGTCCCCAACGTTCCTCTTCGTCCTCCCCCGTGTCCCCAACGTCCCCAACGTCCCCCTCCCTCCTCCCCCGCGTCCCCTTGAACCGCCCCCCCCCCCCTCCGCCCCCTCCCCCAGCCGCCATCTTACATGGGCCACCTCCAGGCTCATCCCGCTGGAGCAGAGCTCCAGGTGGAAGCGGTTCAGGTCGCTGGTGCCTGCGACGGGGGGAGCCGGGGTGAGGCAGGGGCGGGGCGGGGGGGGGGGACAGACCCCCCCCCGAAATATCTGAGGGGGTGGGTGGGGTTGATGACGTCACCTTCGATGGCGTAAATCTTGGCCTGGAGCTCGCGGAAAAGGTGCCGGAGCTTCTCGAAGCTGTCCAGGACCTTGACGAACTCGGAGCTGGGGCTGGAGGCGAATTGGCTGAGGTAGAGGCGGGTGTCGGGGGTCCCGAAGTTGTTGCCCACCTGGGGGGGGGGGAGGGGGGGGTTGGGTGGGTGCAGGCAGGGGGGGGGTGCAGGCAGCTGCCTAATCCGGGGGGGTCACCCCATCCACCCCCCGAAAAACCCCCCCAAACCGTCATGGAGGCATCAGGTCAACCCAACGATGGAAGGGGACGATGGGACACCCTTGGGTGCCCGCGATGGGTGCAGGTGGGGGGGGGTGCAGGCAGGGGGGGGGTGCAGGCAGCTGCCTAATCCGGGGGGGTCACTCCATTCACCCCCCAAAGAACCCCACCAAACCATCATGGAGGCATCAGGTCAACCCAACGATGGAAGGGGACAATGGGACACCCTTGGGTGACCACGATGGGTGCAGGCAGGGGCGGGGGGTGCAGGCAGGGGCGGGGGGTGCAGGCAGGGGGGGTGCAGGCAGCTGCCTAATCCGGGGGGGGTCACGCCATTCACCCCCCGAAGAACCCCACCAAACCGTCATGGAGGTGTTGGGTCAACCCAACGATGGAAGGGGACGATGGGACACCCCTGGGTGCCCACGATGGGTGCAGGCAGGGGGGGGTGGGTGCAGGCAGCGGGGGGGGTGCAGGCGGGGGGGGGTGCAGGCAGCTGCCTAATCCGGGGGGTGGGTCCATCCCCCCCCCCTCCCCCCCCAGCCCCCCACCCACAACCACCATCGTGGAGGCGTCAGGTCAACCCGACGATGGACGGGGAGGGTGGGGACGCCCCTGGGTGCAGGCGGGGGGGGGGGGGTGGGGTGGGGGGGTGGGTGCAGGGGGGGGGGGGGGGGTGTGGGGCGGGGGGCGATGAGCTCACCCCGATGATGTAACGGGTGATGTCACGCTCCTCGGCCTCCCGGACGCTGCCGTTGTCGGTGTCGGTGGCGTCGCCGTCGGTGATGAGGATCAGCACCCGCTTGGCCCCCGCCCGCGCCCCCCGCTCGGGGGTGAAGATCTCCCGCCTGCCGGGACGGGTGTGGGGCAGCCGTGGGGCGGGTGTGGGGCGGCTATGGGGCGGCCGTGGGGCGGCGGCGGGGTTGTGGTGGGGTGGTGGGCGGCGGCGGGGGCGGCGGCGGGGCAGGAGTGGGGCAGAGGGGGGGCGGTGGGGCAGCCGTGAGGTGGGTGTGGGGCAGCCGTGGGGCAGCGGCGGGGTGTGGGGGTGGCTGTGGGGCGGTGGGGGGGTAGTGGGGGGGCAACGGGGCAGCTCTGGGGCAGCCGTGGGGTGGCGGTGGGGGTGTGGGGTGGCAGTGGGACAGCCGTGGGGCGGCAGTGGGGGCGGCAGTGGGGCGGCAGTGGGGCAGCAGTGGGGCAGGAGCGGGGCACAGGGGGCGGTGGGGCAGCCATGGGGCGGATGTGGGGTAGCCGTGGGTGGCGGTGGGGTGCTGGGGTGGCAGTGGGGCAGCCGTGGGGTGGTGGTGGGGCAGGAGTGGGCACGGGGGGCAGTGGGGCAGCCATGGGGCGGATGTGGGGCAGCCGTGGGGCACCGGTGGGGTGGCAGTGGGGCAGCTATGGGGCGGTAGCGGGGTAGCCGCGGGGAAGCCACAGGGGGGGCAGTGGGGGAGGCACGGAGCGGGGAATGGGGGGCATTGGGCCGGCTATGGGCAGCCGTGGGGCGGGTGTGGGGCAGCCGTGGGGCAGGTGTGGGGCAGGGGCGCTCATGCGACGCAGGCGACGGCGGCCGAGGTGTGAGTGGGGGTGGGGGGGCGAGGGTCGACACGGGGGCTGCGGGGCCGCCGTGGGGGGGTGTGTGGGGGCCGTGGGGCAGGTGTGGGGCAGCCGTGGGGCAGGTGTGGGGCAGATGTGGGGCAGGGGCGCTCACGCGACGCAGGCGACGGCGGCCAAGGTGCCGTGGGGAAGCAGAGGGCACCGGGGGATGCTGCGGGAGGGTGTGTGGGGCGGCCGTGGGCGGCCGTGGGGCAGGTGTGGGGCAGGTGTGGGGCAGGTGTGGGGCAGGGGCGCTCACACGACGTAGCGGATGGCGGCGAAGGTGTCGGTGAGTCCCCCCCGCTGCCGCACGTCCCTCAGCAGCTCCCGGGGCCGGGGCCGGGCGGCGAAATCCCCCAGGGAGAAATGGCAGCGGAACCCGTCCGAGAACTGCACGGCCCCGAACTGCCCCACGGCCGCGTCACCGTGGGGCAGACCCACGGATCCCGTGGGGCCGATGACCCCTAGAGACCCCCCAGAGCCCTACAGAGCCCCATTGACCCCTATGGACCCCGATAGAACCCATAGAGCCCATAGACCCTGAGAACCGCACGGCCCCAAACTGCCCCACGGCCGCGTCACCGTGGGGCAGACCACAGATTTCCGTGGGGCCGATGACCCTAGAGA